>NW_019723911.1:662189-695580 GCF_002891405.2 Cryptotermes secundus | reverse complement strand
GATGATGATGATGATGATGATGATGATGATGATGAGTGTTGAGCAGTCGGTGGAATGAGAATTGGCAGGGGAAACCGAAGTACTGGTATAAATGTACCCACATGACTTGACCCGGGCTCGAACCCGGGCCGCAGCTGTGGGAAGTGGGCGACTAACCGCCTGAATTATGGCACGGCCTGCATGGGACTAACCCCCCCCCCCATTTCTCATATCTTCATGGTGTAGCGTTATTTAATCACAGGTAGAAATTTACCTTCGTTTTATACATGCAAGAAAGACTTAGTTGGAAAAGGGGGGAGCAACTAGACATCAGGACTTGAAGAGGCGTTTATATTCGCCGTGTCCAAGGCCAACCTATTTTATAGTGGCTTCAAGCTGTATTTGTCTCTATGGTAAATGTATGCTAATCCTAACGTGAGTGATCCGAAGGCGGGATGAGAAAATTGCAAAAATCATGGCGTACATTCGAGATCTATCAGATATTTCTTTGCTTGTTTTGAACAGACTAAAATGTTGTTTCTTTAATGTTACGCCAGACTACACGGTGTCACGCCTCAGAAGATCAGGGATTAATCGTGATTCTGAATGATTTAAGTACAAACCGTTACCGTTGAGTTAGCCAGCTAGGTTCCATTCTGACGAACATCTGACCACATATACGAGTACTAACAAAGCAAAGAGGAAAAAGGGGGGAAAAAAACTCTTCTATCAACAACCAGGAAACAGCATCTTGATACTGAAACCAAAACTGTTTATCGAACCTTCTAAATATAATCACAAGATCACGGTTCACTCAATGAACGCCGTTCGAGTCTTTTGATGACGGAATGAATAATCAAGCTATTCTGGACGATAAAGGAGCAGAAAAGCAGACGGCGCGTGCGCCAGAAATATATCGTCTCGGGACAGACAATCTGCTTCTTTGCAGAACAGTGACTGTGCGGTCTAAGGCGCGAAATGTCTTCGCCCGTTCGAACCCCACTCCAGGCATGGAAGCTTACCTGTGTCTTCCTGTATGGGTAGCAGCCTTGCGACGGGCTGATCCCTCGTACGAGCAGTCCCGCTGTCTGTCACAGTTTCAAAGTTAATTTTGAAATGGGAACAGATCAGAGGGCCTTATTTGTCAAAGGAGGAAGAAGAAGAGGAGTAATTATATGCACCTCATGCTTTAACATGGGATCGGGATAACTCAGCCATTACGGAGCCGGACTACGGCCTTGATAGCCGGTTTTCGATTCCCGGCAGGACATTTTCTCTTGTCTACAGCGTCCACACCGGCTCTGGGGTCCCACCCTGTCTCCTACCCAATGTGTACCGGGGACTTCTTCCCCAGAGGTAAAGCGGGTGGGGCCTGAATGTGACCACTCACCTCCATCTAGTGCCGAGATCAAGAATGGTGGAGCTATACCTCCACTCCATCATGTCTTCAAGGCATAGTGCTTAGTTAATTAAGTACAGGGATAACTTTACAGTTACCTGCTTTAGCATTAACAACTCTGAATTTTGCCCACAAAAATTATTTGCATACTTCGTATTGTCAAACAGCAATTATTTACTTAGCACTAACCGAGTGTTCTTTCTACTGGAGATGCCGTGTGTTTTGTGTGACGTAGGAACTGAATTTTTAAATGTTGTGTTATTTAGATCAGTGTTCCGCAACCTTTTTCTACTCGCGGCACACTATGAAGTATCCAGGACTCAACACGGCATACCAAAATGTTATTCCCCTCAAAAACGCATGATATCAGACAATTAATATAAATACGTAACGTGATCAACATATTCTTAATAATTATTTTATTATAATTAAACAGAAATCGAAATATAATTGAAATATTTATAATTTTAAATGAAGTCCAACAATTGGTGGGTGCATCGTTACAGGAAGAAAGTCATAAGGTTGAAGAAGCTCTAAGTTCCAACAAACAAGGGCAAATACGATAATTACGTTATAAAAGACAGGGAAACCCTTACTAATCCCTGCAGTTTTATGGAAAATCACGTACACAGAACATGCGGCAATTATATCACAGAAGCCGCGTAGATGCGAGAAAAATAAAAATAAATCAAGAATGAAACCTATAATATAACAACAGCTGTGAGTAAATAATTTACGTTTAATTTCTTAAAATACAACATTACTGTACATAAAAAATTACGGCATGTAATAAAGAATAAACAAGAATCATCTTATTTAATTAGTGCAGTGGCTGAGAATAAAATACAAGCATATGAAACACGGTAACTGGGATAAAATAAAACTAATTAAATTCGACAATTAATTTCTTACAATAGGTAAAAGTTCGCGTAACACCTATCACCCTGTGACGGCACACTGGTCGCGGAACACTGATTTAGATGACCTAAGTACTTCTCACAAACTCCAGCGACCAAAAATACAGCAAAAAATTATAATTTTACCCATTGTTTTGTATCGAAATGCAACATGGACTCTCGAATGAAGAACAGAACATAGATCGGAATTAACGAGTTCTTAACTCTGTCCACCACGTTTCGGAATAAATAATTTTCCTGGGGGGTAAACCGCGGCCGGCGCGTAAGACTGACAACCTTACCGCCATCTTTGAGCCGATTGTCTAGACTAGACAATGTGGGACCCTCAACGTCTTACAATCCTATGGGCCTTCATGGCCTGTTATAGGGTTAGCTTTACTTTTACTTTATTTTTTTACCACGTTTTGGAAACTGGATTTTTAATGCGTTCTCGGGTGGGTGAGAGACGCCTATGTTGGGTCCGTTAGAAGAAGTTAATCCCAGTCACTGGGAAACCATGTCAGTGTAACTATAGCTACGAGAAAATATACACATGAGATCAGGATTTGTCAACGGAAGATAACAGAAACTGTGCAATAAACAATAATCCCGATTATCATTCGCCATTATCAGGACCCTTCAGAAAGAACAAAGATGTCTGGGAATTTAATGCTGAGAATATTTGGACCAATGGAAAGGAAAACAGCAAGTAAAGAAAAGCTAAGAATTTCTCAAGGCCTTGCGACGAGCTGATCACCAGCCTAATGAGTCCTACCGAATGTGTAAGATCTAGAAAAACCGAAATGAACAGAGAAGTTCATGGAGGTAGGCCTAGGCCCACTGGGGCTGTAGTGCCAAGGGGGGGGGGATTTCTCAAGTGTTAAATAATCATGAAGACCTACGGAGTAGTGAAGGTTTAGTTCCATGCAGTCTTAAGCTCGGTAAGTCCTGATCGCCTCAACCCCCGGTATCCATTGGACAGGAGGCTCGGTAGGCCTCACAATCAGGACGCCGTAGCGATTAGTTCCTGGTCCGCAGGTATCGTCCAGCCCGTTTCCTAGTACTGGCTGTGATGTCGGAGAAGACTGCATAGCAAGGAACTTCATAAAGTGTACGTGGAACCTGCTCTTCACTATTACAGTCTACAGGACAAAGACACACACGAGAATGTAGTAGGCATGGAAGAGATACGGAATTAAAAGTTGCATTCGGAATACCTGTGAGTAACCTACGGCCTGCATACCAGGAAATTTGGGTTCGATCCTAAGAGGGAAAAGAGATTTCTCTGCTCTTGTAAGCGTCTAAACTGACCTGATGCACACCCAGGCTCGTATTTAAAGGCACCGGACGCGGCTGCCCGGAAAAGTTGACAGGGTTAAAGACAAATACCCACTTTCATCTGGTGCCGAGGTTAAGAATTCGTGGAGATTTATCTCCACTCCCTCATACTTTTTCATTTCGTGGTGATAAAACAGGTGCGGGATCACTGGTAAGGAAGATGCCGCTTAGAATTAAGGCGGCCAATTTCTTGACTTGGATCAAAAGACCAAATTTGTAAACATCGTTAAACTTTCAAGCGTAAAGCATTTCTTATCCGGTACATATAGAAAACTGCTACCGGGTGCAAAGGCGACCGGAACGGAAGTCTGGCGAAACAGTAAGTGAGAAGGAGAGAAACGATGGCATTTAGAAGCAGGGTCCTTTCTGAGAAGCTGTCAGTTCCTCAGCACCTTAAGAAATTTCTCGGCGTTTGTGAAAATCCAAAGTTTATTTCTGTGCTCAAAAGATCTGGCCACAGGACCATAGCCTGAATCTAATCAACATTTCCCCACCTTATTTCTTAAAGATCCAAATTAATATTATCCTCCAAACTACGACTAGGTCTTCGAAGTGGCCTCTTCCTTCCAGGTGTCCTGACCAAAATTGAACACGCATGTCTGATATGTCATGCATGTTACAATCATCAGTTTAACAATGTTTGACGAAGGATAAGTGACATTTCGATATGAGATTCTGGCTGTCGGGTAGATAGGAATCCAAGACCACTGTAAGATATGGTTAAAAGGCAGTTAAGTTCAAGGCTAAGAACATATGACAGAGCTGGTTAATGTTTCTGCGATTTTAGTAGCCTGACGTAGTGATTAGAACAGCTCGAGTGCCTAAGGAACCAACCAGTAGTCAGTCTCGCCATGTCCGAAAAAATGACCTTGAAAGTAACGACAATCTCCGTGTTCAAGTACGGCAAGATGCGGAGGGGAGGTGACAGTTCAAATGGTGGGGAAGGAGCTACTGTAGTCTATGTATCCTTGTGGCATCGTAATGCCGAATCACCGACACTGACAAAATTTATTTCGCTGTGATCGAATGGGCAGATCATAGTGGCTGCATAATCCACGGCGTGTTATTGTCTTTTACTTCTCGAATATTGTGATCGAGGGTTCGAATCCCACTCGGTGCACTGATGTACCTATTTTCATCTGTGTTTTGTTGACCTGTGTAGGTAAAGGTCTGGCGTCTGACTGATCCCTACTCCAAGGACTTCCACCAGATATCCATATGAATCTTCATGAAGTTCGAAGTTCTACAACAATCCTCCAGCATATTCCAATGTTGCTTAAAATCGGACAACATTAAGAAAATTTTACATGAAGACCTATAGGCGTTTCTGCGTGCAGTTCTAGCGTATTTAGCTAAATACAAGGTGACCCCCCCCCAAAAAAACAATACATTTGGTAGTAAAATATACTATCATAATACTATAGAAACATATCTTTAGTAGGGATATACTGAAATTTTGAAAAAAAAAATACACGAAATGAGATCCTCAATATTCGCTGCGTAACTCATAACTCTGCAATACCATTCTGCAAATTCACTGAAGAGTTTTCATCTGAACATTCCCGTTAATACGAGGATGTCCTCACTATGCTACAAGCCTTAAGGTCGCGAGTTCAATTCCCGATGTTATTGTATTTTTCAGTTGACTTAATCCTTCCAGCCGCATTATGGCCCTGCGGTTGACTCAGCCTCTAACAGGAGTGAGTACCAAGAACCTTCCTGGGGGTTAAAGGGTAGCCGGCACATAAGGTTGACAACCTTACCGCCATCTGTGAGCCAAGTGTCTAAAAAATGTGGGAGCCTCGACACATCAGAACCCTATGGGTCTTCACGACCAGTTACAGGATAGCATTACTTTTACCTTACGAGAATGTCTTAGGTTAACTGACCTTCGGCAATTCTGTATATGTAGGAGTGACAAATATTTCTCTGAAAAACGTTGCAGAAGGACAATGAAACTCATACGTTATGTCCCGTACACATTTTCAGTAATTTTTTAGACAATTATACAAAAGTGAGGAAGCGTGCTAGAATTATTACGCAGTTCGTAACATTCGTAATGTGTAATCACAACCTGCAGCGCGCATCGGCGGCCCAAATTTTGCATTGTAGGTGCTACAAATGTTCAAAATTTCAGAAGAGTTTTCGACTTGAATTGTTCTTTACCGCACCCAAATGCTTCACAAACCTGTAAATTCCCTGAAACCAAGTCTCCTCGTCCGAGACAGGGGCGAAATTTCCACCCATATGAAACAACAATTATAGATCTATACCAATATCTGAACCCCGACAACCATTTCATCATGTTAATATAAGGAGCATTTTGGCGGGAACGCCGGAAGGAAAGAGACCACTGGGAAGACCAAGGTGTAGGTGGGTGGACATTATTAAAATGGATCCCAGAGAGATAGGATGGGATGGTATGTATTGGATTTATCTGGCTAAGGATAGGGACCGCTGGAGAGCTCTTGTGAACACGGTAATGAAACTTCGGGTTCCATAAAATGCTGGGAGGCTGCATAATTGACAGCTTCTCAAGAAGGGCTCGGCTCCGTGAGTGAGTTAATGTAAGGAGCGAATTCAGAAGTCCATGGAACAGAATCCTTCCTCAGAGGCTGAGAGTCCCTCGCCTAAAGGTCCTTGAGTGACTGAGCTACTGTTAGTTTTTCGAGAAGAATTATGCTCCATGGAGTTGGTTATATTGCCTTTTACAGCTGAGGTTACCTCCTCTCTTAATTACTTAACCTTTATTTATGCTATTTTGTTCATAGTAAGCCAAAAGTCAGAATTTGAATCATTTACTTCATCTAAGTAATGTAGTATCTAAAAATTCAGTTCCTACATCACAGGAAACACATTTAATCTCCAACATAGGAATCAACCGGTCAATGTTGTTTAGGAAAGTAACCGCGATTTATTCTGGGAATTATACGCAACACCTAATTACACTTTCTGAGCACAATTCAGAGGTATTTAATGTTATAACAGGCGGTACACGTCATACAGGATGTTAATAAAGTATTACAGGGTTTAAGGAGATATAGTACTCATTTAAATGGGCAAGAGTCCCAGTCAACATGGCGAGAGGTCAATGCCTGTAGACAAAATGGCGAATTTTGCATTTGACTGGATATCAGGTTTGCGCATCTTAGCTGATCAAATCTTAAGACCGGTTGTCTTGCCTAACAGACTAACAGGTGCAGTGTACCAAATATTTTGGTGAATGACTTACCAGAACTCTCGAAACGTGTCTCTCTTCATCAATG
The DNA here is from genome assembly GCF_002891405.2 of Cryptotermes secundus. NCBI lineage: Eukaryota > Metazoa > Arthropoda > Insecta > Blattodea > Kalotermitidae > Cryptotermes > Cryptotermes secundus. Next base: position 688,702 of record NW_019723911.1, on the reverse strand, counting down.
ACAACACGTGATTCAGGAATCATCTCGTTTTCTCCGCATTATCAGACAGCACCTGAACCTGACTTCCGGTGAACAGCTGATAGGACAAGCTCCAATAAACTGACCTGCATGGTTGGTGCCCTGATCTTCATCTTCGGTAATTTTGGCTGTGGGGGCAGCTAAAGACTTCGGCGTATTCAATGTCGATCAGCAACTCACGAGGTACTGCAGCAACAAGTAGAGAATGTCTGTTACGAGATTCGAGTGAAACCAGGCATTTTCGACAAAGAAGGGCTGAAGTTGTGTTGAAATGCACCGGATGCACATAGAGAACCTGTTGTAGGGATCACATGAACTGGTTTCTGGACATACTGTCACGTGTAGCAGTGACTAAGACTGGGGTTTGGATTGGTAACTGGATTTATTAATAACTTAGAGGTCGTAACTACAATTAACTATTACACTCTTGCTGATTTACACAATTTACGATCACTCCACACTAATCTCTTCAGTCTATCTCCACTAGTCTTCATGGATTTATAACATAGGAACTATAAAATTCTCCCTAAATCACACACTCCCAACACCACTGCACTACAGCATACATATAAAGTCTTCAAATCACATGTTAAATCTTCACAGACTGATTTCTTGTACTCTTCTGTACTCTTAGTTCCAATTCGCTCTCTCCTTGCTTGCTTGTTCGCGTGCTCCTGCCGCTCTTATTAATTGGTAACTGCCCTGAACTGACTTTGCATTTGAATACACTTCTTTTATATGCACTCTGCACTCTCAAATCTGAGACAGTAAAATAATGTCGCAAGTTCCAAGGGACTCCAAGGGACTCGGGCCCGAGAAAGACTGCGCTGGCATGGGCCAGCAGCATATACAAAAGGCAGACTCGTCCTCTCGTCAGAGAGGGCGCCCCACAAAAACAAGACCGTAACTGTCAAATAGTAATGAATATCTAGTCATGGGCCCCAGATGGTGCTCGACACCAAGACTTACTGACTGACTAACTGTCAGTCGCAATGTGACTTTGATTTTGACTTTGACTTGAGCAGTCAGTCAGAATGTTAGAACAGGAACGAGAATGGAGCGAGCCCTCGGCAGTCAAGGAAGAAGGGTTGGCTGAAGACTGTTTGTGAGTTCTCGTAATTGATCGTGATTCAGAGTGGCTGTCAGAGAAGCTGTCAATAAATCCAACCATCCAAAGTAACCCTTTATTATTAGTCACGCAGCCAAAAACTTGTGGCATGACACCGAGTACTTCAATGTTTACGAAGAACACACTGCTTCCATCTTCAGGGTATAAGTCGTTGGTACCATATCACACTATGAAACATGGTATGTATATAACACGGAAGACCACCATCGTGAAAACCTCAGATCTTATCAATATAAATACCTTAGTTTACCTACAGCCAAGATCGGTATGAACCCTTCTTTCACTTCTGTTTCTAAAATTCATGTTAGATTACATGACGGACATGTTTGCAGGCCGAAGAGAAGCTCAGTGGTAGTTCAGCATGAAACGTCGCCATGTGGCTGCAGGCTGATGGCTGTTTCGCTTTCTAAAATTGGAACATTCTTTATTCCGAAGCCCAGCTGATCCTTTGTTGACCCTTTAAAGCACAGAGCTTATTATGCATTACATGCATTAACATTCAGAAACTCTGCACTTTATCCACAGAGCTTATTTATGTTTTCTGTATGATTCTCAGAATAGCTAGCGATTATTTCCTTGAACAATATTAACCGGTTGGTCATTCTAAAGGAAACGCAGCGCATTTGTGTGAGGCAGGAATTGAATTTTTAAATATTATTTATATGAACGCTAGCTTTTAGAAGTTTTTAACATATTAGATGAAGTATTAAACCGTCGAAAATTCTCCATGCAAAGTTACGGGAAAGTGGAGATAAACCATGATATGTATACAGTGGCCGTCTTGTAGTGCACTCAATTTCACCTGCTACTTCACGACATGTTTCGGCAACGCAGTGCCATCATCAGGTGCCCTAATTACGCACCTGATGATGGCACTGCGTTGCCGAAACATGTCGTGAAGTAACAGGTGAAATTGAGTGCACTACAAGACGGACACTGTATACATATCATGGATGAAAATCAGTGCAACAGGACGCTAAAATACAACATTATGGAGACAAATATTACGTCCAGACTGGGGATTCGAAACAGCGATCTTATCAGACTTGAAAGGATTCTGACGATGGTGTATGGTGTACAGAACTATGAGGCTTATTTTGGACTCTATCCATCGTCTGGTATATATAAGACAAAAAACCACAACGTTTCGGAGACTAGATCTGTCTCCGTCCTCAGGTGGATGGGGCAGGATAGACCTACTCAGTGGTCCAGTGATTGAGACTAGCTCTTTCTAACGGGCTCAACTGAGTAGGTCTATCCTGCCACGTTCACCTGAGGACGGAGACAGATCCAGTCTTCGAAACGTTGTGTTTTTTTGTCTTATATATACCAGACGATGGATAGAGTCCAAAATAAGCCTTATAGTTCTGTATGGCGATCTTACTGTTCGAGCAGACTCAGACGGCGGCGGCCACCAGGATCCGGAATTGCTCGGTTCGAATTTTGGCCGTGATACCCAGTATCATTGCAGAAAATTTTAGCAGTCTTCCTAAGTCCCTCCAGACAAATGCTAGGATAGAGTCTAGATCAGGTCAGGATCGCCTCCTTCCAAATCATTTCCAAATCATCATCCATTCGTCATCATACCGCCCAACGTTATACAGTCACGAAACTCTTCTAGTTTCTTAAATAACTTAAGAAAGAATATTGTAGAAGTCGTTCAACGGACCGATCCCCCATTCATGGAGTTGTATTAAATGTCTAAAAATTCATTACAATGTAACTCAGAGTGAATCAGAACAGGGAACTGAGAAATGTGATGAAGATGAATATAAAGACAAAAAAAAACATCCGTAGCTTTAGTCCGCAAGCGAACTATACCGACCGAGCGACCGCCGCTTGTCGGCGAAATTAGTGCCAAATTTTGCAGATAGAGGGTGTCGTGTGAGCAGCGCAACGTATCCTCACGGCCGTTAATTTCGGTTTTCTAGACCGGAGCCGCTATTTCATTGAAATAGCCCCTCAATTATCCTCACGAGGCTGAGCGGACCCCGTTCCAGACCCACTAGTTCTCAGAAAATCTTGTAGCGCCGGGAATCGAACCCGGGACCTCTATCTGTAACGAGGAACTCTAACCACTAGACCACCTGTCTATAAAGACGAAAGTAAAGAAGAAAATTGCATTCGTGCGAAACCTGTCGTTTCGTGTGTAAAGTTATTCCCGGAGAGACAGAAATATAATTATAATACAAGTATGAAAGATGGCCCAAATAAGAGCAACAAGCTGGTCGCTGAGCTAACCTTCTGTCAAACTGTGAACCGTGGAAAGGCAACGGGTTATTAACTCCGCCATTCCATGCGATTTCTTATGCTTCCTGTTATACCTGCCTCTGAGCTGGTTTGTGGGCGCGGAGTAGTGTTCTTACAAACAGACTGAATTCTGTAATCATCCCAGCCGTTGCAACTGGCTCTAATGACAACTCACTTTGAAACTGTTGCCATTTCGTGCAGGATTTGTTCCCTACAAACTATTTAGCTCAGCCTGACACATCATGTAAGACTGGTACTAATGTTTCCAACGAAATAGCTCGCTTATTCTGTAATTTAAAGTGTAAAGCATCCAGTTCTAAAATACCCTACTCCAAAATTGCTTTAGAATATGCCATTAGGAAGGTCCAGGGAAACCAGGTGGGACTGAAATTAAATGGGACACATTACCTGTTGGTCTATGTTGATGATGTGAATCTACTGGGTGATAAAGTAGATATCATAAAGAAAAACACAGAAACTTTAATTGATGCTAATAAGGAGATTGGTCTAGAAGTAAACGCAGATAAATCTAAGTATATGTTTCTGTCTCGTCATGAAATGCAGAGCAAAATCATGACTTAAAGACAGATAATAAATTCTTTGAAAATGTGGCACAGTTCCAATATCTGGGAACGACAGTAACAAATCAAAAGTTGATTCATGAGGAAACAGAGGAAACTGAATTCGGGTAATGCTTGCTACCATTCAGTCAAGAACATTTTGTCTACTCGTCTGTTGTCTAAAAGAATAACAATTGGAATATACAAAACTATAATTTTGCCTGTGGCTCTGTATGGGTGTGAAACTTGGACTCTCATATTAAGAGAAAAACACATAAGGATGAAGTGATGGGAGGGTTGGGGAAAACTGCGTGATGAGGAGCTTCATAACTTGTAGTCTTCACCAAGTATAATTACAATGATAAAATCAAGAAGGATGAGATTGGGAGGGCATGTAGCACAAATGGGGAGAAGATGAATCCATATATGATATTGATGGGAAAAAGAGAAGGAGAGAGACCAGTAGGAAGAATAAAATATAGGTGGGTATATAATATTAAAATGAATCTTGGTTAGGATGGGGTGTCATGACTGGATTGATCTGGCTCAGGATAGGGACCAGTGAAGGGCTCTTCTGAACGCGGTAATGAACCGTCGGTTTCCGTAAAATGTTCGGAAATGCTTGAGTGGCTGCATAACCGGCGGCTTCTCAAGAAGGGCTCATCTCCATAGAGTTAATTAGTTGCAAGACATAATATGTCGTAACAACTAGACGCACGCCGAATCCCTGTGCCAGAGAATCACCCCGCCTTCGCCTTCCGTAGGCATCTGCCCTCCACAGGCTTGCTTAGAAGCTGTCTCTCCATCTGCAACCTGCGGAGGCGTCATGCCGCCGTGACTACTGGATCAGGTAATTTGGGCAGATTCCCAGTACAATTCGGACAAACCGACGGATAATCCTTCTGTTTATATACGGAAGCACTGCAGGAACCGCCAGGTCACGTTAATAATTGATGCCCAAACTTCAATTCGTTCGGTACAGAGGCTGTCTACACTCCCGTGTTCTTTGTGCGCGATGCTGTCAGTTTCTACACTCCGTAGCTACCAATGAAGGGCTGAGACTGAACGGTGTGGAAATAAGCAGCGGTTGTACTATCCTAGCATCCGGCTGTGTCCCAGCCGATATTCGCATCGAGGTAAAGTTGTCCCTGTGATAATTAAGCACTACGCCATGAGGGCGTATGGGGGAGTGGATGTAAAGATCCACACAGTCTTGACCTCGGCACTAGTTGGAGGTGATTGGTCAGCTTCACGCCCCGGCCGTTTTAATTCTGGGAAAATAGAACCCCATATCCATCGGATAGGAGGCTGGGCGGGCCTCAGAACCGGTTTGTATGGCATGGAGAGGAGAAAAATCCTGCCGCTACCAGGACTCGAATCCCGACCCTTTGGCAGTTCAGCCTGTAGTTAGTCGCTGTACCGACTGCGCTATCCCGGCTCCAGACTCGAACCGAACATATCCCGAGAGTCAGTCCAAAACGCTGAGGCTACTCGGCGCGCTCAGATGTGTCGGACTGTTAGAGGATGGTTCCTCAACAACAAAATCGGTGCAGACAATGCACTTGCTTCCTCAATGCGATTGTCCTTAAATAAGTTGCCTTAGGAACAAAGTCAACTGCTGCTTACTGAATACCGAACAACAATTGAATCCATCCGACTAGTAACTCCTGCCCCACAAAATCGACATTTCGTTCATGGACCCTTGTAGCGCTTTCCGTTATTTTCCCGATGATATGAACTATACACTTTTATTTGTGGAGATGGTTTCCGTAACTTGCTGAAATCTATCAATGTCATTGGAGCCATTCCCGTGAAAATCGCTATCATGTTTCCTGGGGACCCATCTAAGGGGCCTCTATTTTTGCACGTAGAATCCTCATATTCACCTGACGCAGACCCGTGACGGATAAATTATTAAATACCAAATATCAGTAAAATCCGTCCAACTGTTCAGGCTCTGCTAGACGCCAATCATTCATCTATACGTCCGTATACACACACGCACGCACACACACATGCACAAAGACAAGCAGACTGCTACCCAAAAAATAACTTATTTTATTCTGGAATGATCAAAAATTGCATATCCGTCAAAATCTGGAGAACGAGTTTTACCATAACACTACTATCCTATATTACTTGTGTGAGGAGGCAGCTTTACGAGGAAAGAAACTCCGTGGCCTGTAGTCCGCAAGCGAACTATACAGACCGAGCGACCACCGCTTGTCGGCGAAGTTAGTGCCAACTGTTTTGGATAGAGGATGTCACGTGGTCAGCGCAACGAATCCCCACGGCCGTTAATTTCGGTTTTCTAGACCGGAGCCGCTATTTCCTTGAAATAGCTCCTCAATTATCCTTGTGAGGCTTAGCGGACCCCGTTCCAGACCAACCACTTCTCAGAAAATCTGGTAGGACCTCTGGATCTGTAGCCACGAACTCTGACCACTAGACCACAGAGGCGGTCAACTTTACGAGAAACATTCGCAATTCGACCTCATAATCCCGCAGTTCGAGCGGTACAATTTCGTGAGGCGTTCAACTGCTTTATGTTATCGGTCTACATTATTACATAGTACGTCAGTGGGTGTGCAACTTGTTCTCCCACGCTGAGGATGTCTGAGACAGGGTGCTGGGGAGAATATTTAGACCAAAGACACAGGAAGTAACACAAGACTGAGGGAAATTGCAAGAGAATCTCGTGTAACCTGTGGGTCTCATGGCGATCTTCTCGGATGTGACGCCGTGTACTTTGGTAGATATGCAGCAACATTCGGATGAATCTGCTGCATCAATTTTCACACAATACTTCATCGCATATTCTGAAGATGGCAGCAGCAGCTTCCTCCGAAACGCTGATATATATATCCACAAAAATACATTTCACAACCCAGAAAAATGTAACATTACTAACTTGCTTCACTTAATATTATTATTAACAAATAAGATCAATATTATACTTGTCACGCATGGAAGAAGTCATAAATTCATATAAAATTTTAGTCGGAAAATCCGAAGTAGGTGTTTATGAAAGGATAATATTAAAAATATCATAAAAAATAACTTGTGAGGATGTGAACTGGATTCACGTAGCTCGTATTAGATGCTGGTGGTGGATCCCTCTGAACCTCTGGGTTCCATAAAAGACGGGGAATTTATTGACCTGGAGAGCGACTATCAGTTTTCTTAGATACATCCTGCGTAATGGGGTCTAGTTCGTGATAGTTTAATCAGACTCAATCACTTATCTTACAGATTCTTAGAACAAGAAGATAAAAATGATTTCAGCATGGGGACTTCCAAGACGACTAGCAGCGTACGTGGAAAAAGAGATATACATATATATTGACGGTTTAGTAATTGAACTTCGAATCACGACACGGCCTTTTTATGAGAGTGCCTGTGACGACACTACCGATACTTATCACAAGTCGTACCGGGGGCATCGCCCGGGAGAACAACAGGCGGCGTATTTAGACCTCTGTCCGCCTGAATACGCTTGCCCTAGGATTTACGTCATGAGGATGGTTTTCATATTGCAGTCCGGTTATCCTGGTAGCTAAAAATCTTATCTGTAAAGCCATTTCATATACAAAACGTAACTTTCTGTTTCCTATCGACGACCCAGTACACAAAACCAAAATGTGTTACGTTTATTCCGAATTTTTGCCGAGAAGCCTATGAACAGTAGATAAGGCTATGTAAGTTTTGAGGTTTTCGCGACGATGACTATGAAGAAAGTCAGTCATCTTCTGGGATCTGGCGCCGTGTATTCTTGGTTTTAACCAACGTTTCGGAGGAACATATCGCCTCCATCTTCAGGGTGGTTGAGATGCGTGCGAAAACAGATAGCTGAAGCTGCAGCTATCTGCAGGAGGGGTGGAATAGTGGGAGACATTACTCCTTATGTTCGGACAGAAATGTTTCCTGTCTCGAAGGTTCCCTGGCAGTGCTCACTATTCCAGTTTGCATAATACGTAACATTTCAGTTCCTACGCACAGAGGACACGATGTGTCACCATTACAAAAATAAACCAGTTAATGCTGCGTGCGGAAATAACAGCATTTTATCCTAAGATTTATAAGAAACACATGAATGCACTGTGATCAAAATATAAAAAGTAAGTAAAATAAAGCTCTGTAACAGGCCGTGGAGGCCCATAGGGTTGTGAGGTGTTGAGGCTCCCACATTTTCTAGACAATCGGCTCATAAATGGTGGTAAAGTTGTCAGCCTTACGCGCCGGCCGCCCTTTACCCCGAAGAATATTCCAAGAACATTCATGGTACACATTTCTTTTAGAAGCTGAGTCGATCCCAGGGTCATAATGCGGCTGGAAGGATTAGGTAAATTGAAAAGAATCAAATGACCTCATCGGGATTCGATCCCGCGACCTTCCGGTTTGCAGCGTAGTGCCTCAACCAACTACGCTACCGCGTGCCCCACAGGGCAAAATATGGAGTTTCTAAACATTAAAGTGGGTAGTACATAATGTAAGCACTGTACTACAGAGGGTTAGCAATTTTTCCTTTTATTCTACCCTGTTTGGCTGTTAGTCACTGGCTGTCTGATTATATTTGTTTTTTTCAGATTCTTATGGAGAAACACGTGTTTGGGCAAAGTTATTGGTAATCGTCATCAATTCTTAAACGTTCAAATTCTTGGTATTTTTCTCATACAGCATATTTATGTATTTCATATGATTCTCTGGACAAGCAGTGATTGTTTGTCTGAACACAGGAATAGGTTTTTGTAACGGAGACGAATGTTTTCTGTGAAGTACGAACTGAGTTTTTACGTAGATTACGTATTCTCCAGACATACTGTCGACTTCCAAGTGTTACGCATCGCTGACTTAGTTTCAATTGGAACCTCGAAATGATATTACTGTCTCAGATTTCATAAGTTTCCTCAATTGGTCCAAGTTACGTCTGGGATGTCTTTAAATAGACCACAACCACTTCTTCCCATACCCTTACAAGCCATAATTCAATGCCATGTCACCATTGGGCACTGTGTACCTTATGTAGCTGAAAGGGCGTTGTTAAATTATCAGATGTTTCCGACTCCTGATCGGGTTCCCTATGCTATTCCAATGGGACACCCCTGCCAGATGTGGTTCAAATTCTACATCGTTAAATCGTAAAGTTAAAATTGTTCCTTTGCTTAGTTAAGCAGTACGCCATGAACGCTTATGGCGAATGGAGTTTCAGCTCCACGAATTTTTAACCTAGGGACCAGATGGAGGTCAATGATTAGCTTCACGCCCCAGCCGCTTTACCTCCAGGGAAAGAACCCCCGGTACTAATTGGATAGGTGCCTGGGTTGGCTCCAGAAACGATCTTGGAGCGGTTGTGAATATAATATCCGCCACAGCTGGAAATCAAACGCTGATTTTCCGATCGCTCTGTCTTGAAAACGAAAGCAATACCGAAATATTAGTAAAAGTCTGCCAGGTTATACGGTATCATAACCCAGCAGTCGACAAAATAAAGGTTACCTCGGTGAAAACTGTGAATATACAATGATGCTGGAGGCAGTATATTCCTCCGAAACGTTAGTAGACCTAATCATATACGGACCACATAGTACTACATCTCAAATGATTACAAGGTAAATCGACGCCGTGGCTACTCTACGCACTGGCAAGAGTGGGGACAAATTTCAACACTTCGTAGCGTCATCGGATCCTCTCTGTTAGGGCCTGAGTATAAAACATGAAATAGACAAGAAAATTAATATTAATATGTGTGCTGCTCTTCTTTTTGATAAAACATTAAGCAACTATGGTCGAAATATTAATTTTTTTTAATGCTAGTGGGGTGGGACTAAGTCCCTTGTACTGCGGCCGCTTCTGGCCTATTGTACCAGCCCCAGATGATAGGTGAGGGTGACTGTGGACCAATTGGTGGAATGAAGATTGGCAGGGGAAATCTAAGTACTCGGAGAAAACCTGCCCCAGCGCCACTTTGTCCACCACAAATCCCACTTGACCAGACCCGGGATCGAACCCGGGCTGCCGCGATGGGAAGCCAGTGACTAACCGCTTGAGCTATGGCGCGTCCAAATATTCGTTTAATAAAGATTTTTAACAAAATATAACTCAACCGTGACACCAGATTCAAGATTAGCATACAAGGCGAGCATATTCTGCCTTCTACTTAAAGCAAACTGCAGATTAAGACAACTGTACTTTATATTAAATAAATTGTCGACCACTGATCCGGAACTCCAGCATTAATCATGTATAATTCATTGTTCCTGTCGGTACTGACGTAGGATTCCAGGCCTGTGGCTATGATGCTGAAACTCATATAAATAATTTGCAGACATTACAAAATAAAGCAGGCAGGATATTAAAAAATACTGTATACAAACAGACAGGAAAGTCGTTAATAAAAATCACAACAAAGGATTATCAAACATATTACGTGAAAAGCGGGTAGACAGTGAACATAGCGAAATCCCATAATTAGGACAATACGGTCCCACCAATGATCAGAGAGCAATGGAGAGGCAAGCCCTGGACTGGAATCCCCAGGGGCAGCGAAGGAGAGGCAGACCAAGAAGAGGCTCGAAAAGCAGGAAAGATCTGGAGATAGGTCTAGAGCCTGGCTGGGAACTGAGTCCATTGGAGATGCTTAGTGGAAGCCCTTATGCTCCAGAATGGAGTAAATGAATTGACTGATTGATTGATTGGTCCCACCAATGATAAATCTCTGCGTCGTGATTCCTGCTTGTAAGATACGTAACCTCTCGGCACGCCAAGGGTAAATAATATACAAGCAAATATTTACGTGAAATCTGTTTAGCAGTCTTCCTACATAGAACTTGTATCAGTCTCTGTCTTCTGGGATACAGCACCGTTATGCCTGAACAACAGCTGTGAGAGCCTCATCTTATAGAGGAGCTTCTCTTTACTTAAAACTCTGTTCCCAAGTAAAAAACTCTTGAAATGTGCTATCTTAAATTCACCACGCCACAAATACTGAAAGAACAGATTGACTGGAAATCTTATTAAGGGCAACCAGAATTTTGGGGGTGCGGCATTCAGCCCATAGGTCACATGGATCAGTGCCTACTCTGAATCAAACCAGAAACTTGAAGCAACGGTGAGACGAGCAAGATGTTAAGGCGCGTCCACATTACTCGTGCTCGTGTGACTGCTCGCGAGTAATGTGGACGATATGACAACTCACGAGACAAGCAAATTTTTAATTTTTAATTTTAAAAACTATAGCCAATAAATTAAAATACGACTGCAGCCTATACACACTACGAGTAAAAATATACGGATCCTCACGCGCCGAAACCTGGCGAGCAACTGAAGTAGTGTGGACGAAGATTTACGGGCACAAGTAAAAGCCAGACGAGCACAAGCCTGGCGAGCACGAGTAATGTGGACGCGCCTTTAGAAATTTTGTGGGCTACTTAACAAGCTATCAGTAAACACGCTATACAGAGGGTAACTGAACGAGTTCCACATGCCAAAACAAGAAAATGTCCATATCGACATAAGTCCGGAAAATTTTAAGAAGAATGTCGTCTTCTGGGATATGGTGCTGTGTAGGTATTGTGTAAACAGACGTTTCGGAGGAACGTATCGCCTCCATCTTCAGTGTATGAAAATCCGCTATCCACCTGCTCACGCTGGTTCTTCGATCGCCGATTTGGATGCAGGGATAACTAATGAATGGTGAACAGGAAGAGACTTGTAAGGAAGCGGAATTTATCTGGAGGTAATGAAGGATATCATAAAAACTCAGGATTGGCGGTGTTCCGGCTGAGATCTGAACCTTGCACCTCCTGAACACAAGTCTAGTTTGAGTCCAAATTATACACGGTATTTCATTGCCTGGATGAGCGATAAACCACATAAAATATTAGTAAACCTTTGAGACATATTTTAAAACGTTACCAATAACAATAATAATATCACGTATTCTGGTAACGCGACAAGAAATTAATGGATTCCGGATTAGGTGAAGCTATTTATCGGATAAGTTGTTTGTAATTACTAATACGAGTACAGTCACTCTCAAATAACGTCTTCCATGCGATGCACCTGGCTAGTCTGTCGTCTTCTGGTTCTTAGCTGAGCTGGTTTCTTCTGCTCTCAGCTCTGCTCCGTTCTCCTCTGTTCTGTCATCCGCTTACATAGGTTGCCTATTTAAAAACTGCTGGTATAAAACCGACTATATTTCCGTAAATATCTCCAGCAGTTACTGTGTTAGTCATTATAATTTCACACGTGAAACGAACTTCTGTAAACAAATCTGTAGACATTTCAAAGCAGCCGAGTAGAGACTAAAGTTGGGATTGTGTATTTAGGTGCAGGGCTGCGGGCTAGAAGTCAGTATGCACCCCTCAGGTCCAGCAACCTGTCAAATTGGTCAAGGATTTCCGTGATTTTCCTCGGCTCTAGAGAAAATGCTGTATTTATATCCAACTTGGACGGTACACCCAAAACTTCACATGCACCCTCTCCAATGTTAACATGAAACTGCACCTATTTCAGCCCACCCAGTGCTGTTATAGAAATGTCGATTAAGCGTTCTAAAGATTCTGCTTAACTTCAGTCTTCTGATCATAACTTCAAACGCCCCGTTTCCCATCATCTGCCTTCCTTACACCTCAATGCATTACTTCACAGTTGCCTCTATTAAAGTTTCATTGAATTCTCAGCCCCGCGCCGATCAGAAAGTCAATCACATATGTTGTATGAATCATTTTCTCCTGTGTTAAAAGATACAAACTGTGAACACGAAATCAGTCCTCGCGTTCCATAAAAAGCGGGGAAGATAATCCTTGAGAGATTATCATTTTCTGAAAAGAGGTTCTGGTGTTTTTTTAATTAGTTAATTAGTTGGTCAGCCAGTCAGCCAGTCATACAGTCAAACAGACAATCAGCCCGATAGTCAGGCAGTAGGTAAGTCATTCAGCCAGCCAGCCAGCCAGTCAGTCAATCAGTTGGTTACTTATAAAGTAAACGTGGTGATTTGAAATTTTTATATTGTGGCTATACGTGTATATAGCAAACTGAACTTAGAATTTCTATGAAAACTATACACATAAATGGGTCAATAAATGTAGAGTGACTGGTTTATATTGTGTAGATCTTGCAGACAACACAAAACAAACTGAGGCAGTTGAATGGGAGCAGTTCCTCTTGCATCTTCTCATAATTAGGTACACGCGTACTGAGTCCCACTAGCGAACAGAGGCTGCTCATTGAGACCAGTCACTTAGCAGCATGAGGTTAACTTCCTCTTTTCTACTTTCTCTGTCACAGCTGTCATTTCTAAAACAGAGTGGTTAGTATGTGTGCCATTCGTTATAACGTTCGGTAAATAAGGAGCTGGTCTACACGACGCACTAGTTCCCAAATAATACGAATCCATTTTGTAAATATTACTTAGCCAACTTCACAGTCAAAACAGCAGGCGGTCCCACTAACACGCAAATACAAGTCTACTGTTTCACCAGTCTGCTCGCTAAAAGGTGAAATTGTCCCTTCGCTTAACTAAGTAGCACTACGCCATGAAGATGTATGGGGGGTGGATGTACAGATCCATGTATTCTTGACCTCGGTACTAATTGCGTGTGAGTGCTCAACTTTATGGCCCGAACGCTTTAACCCCGGGGAAAGAACCTCCGTAATCACTGGCTGGGAGCCTGGGTGGGCCCCAGAACCGATCTGGATGAACTGGAGGAGAAAAATCTTGCCCTTACCGAGACTCGAACTCCAAACCCTCGGAAGTCCAGCCTAACCAGTCTCTATCCCGGCTCCCCGCTAAAACTTAACTACACATTTTAAAAAATATAAAATAAGGAAATGAACACACAATGTAATCATCTTGGCGAGTTGCTTGATTTTTTAATTGCCTGAAAAATTATAAGACTCGCGCAAATGTGAAGTGGGCATTAAATATGTTTCACTTCTCTCTACATCTGTCACTCCGATGCATAAATAATTAGGGATACTGGCGCAGAAACATATAAAGATATTCAAGTTAAATGTCTGCTATCATCCGATTTCAACCAGATTCCGTATGCCCAGAAAATCTGATCATCCTAAAAAGTATATTACTCTATTCCGGAACATGACGCCATGTCGTCTGGTAGAAGTTTAACCACGTTTCGTAGGACAGACCTCCCATAATTGGAGTAGAAGGCAGTTCAAGCAAAGTAAGTCATGAAACCCACTGACCTCTGGGTTCCTTCATTTTGTAGGCTACACAATGGCGTAGACTTAAACCCTCCGCTAGCCTCTGCAGGCAAAGCAAGTCATGAAACCCACTGACCTCTGGGTTCCTTCATTTTGTAGGCTACACAATGGCGTAGACTTAAACCCTCCGCTAGCCTCTGCAGGCAAAGCAAGTCATGAAACCCACTGACCTCTGGGTTCCTTCATTTTGTAGGCTACACAATGGCGTAGACTTAAACCCTCCCTTAGCCTCTGCAGGCAAAGCAAGTCATGAAACCCACTGACCTCTGGGTTCCTTCATTTTGTAGGCTACACAATGGCGTAGACTTAAACCCTCCGCTAGCCTCTGCAGGCAAAGCAAGTCATGAAACCCACTGACCTCTGGGTTCCTTCATTTTGTAGGCTACACAATGGCGTAGACTTAAACCCTCCGCTAGCCTCTGCAGGCAAAGCAAGTCATGAAACCCACTGACCTCTGGGTTCCTTCATTTTGTAGGCTACACAATGGCGTAGACTTAAACCCTCCGCTAGCCTCTGCAGGCAAAGCAAGTCATGAAACCCACTGACCTCTGGGTTCCTTCATTTTGTAGGCTACACAATGGCGTAGACTTAAACCCTCCGCTAGCCTCTGCAGGCAAAGCAAGTCATGAAACCCACTGACCTCTGGGTTCCTTCATTTTGTAGGCTACACAATGGCGTAGACTTAAACCCTCCGCTAGCCTCTGCAGGCAAAGCAAGTCATGAAACCCACTGACCTCTGGGTTCCTTCATTTTGTAGGCTACACAATGGCGTAGACTTAAACCCTCCGCTAGCCTCTGCAGGCAAAGCAAGTCATGAAACCCACTGACCTCTGGGTTCCTTCATTTTGTAGGCTACACAATGGCGTAGACTTAAACCCTCCGCTAGCCTCTGCAGGCAAAGCAAGTCATGAAACCCACTGACCTCTGGGTTCCTTCATTTTGTAGGCTACACAATGGCGTAGACNCACTACTACTTCCACTGATACTACTACATTCATTTTCACTGCCACTACCACATCCACTGTCACTGCTACTTTCACTGCCACTACTACTTCCACTGCCACTACTACATCCACTGTCACTGTTACTTCCACTGCCACTACAACTTCCACTTCCACTATTACTTCCACTGTCACTGCCAATGCTACTTCCACTGTCACTGCCACTGCCACTGCCAATACTACTTTCACTGACACTGCCACTTCCACTACCACTACTACTACCAGCACTACTACTGCTAAGACTGCTGTTGCTACTTGTTCTTCAGCTATTACCATAATGAATGCTAATTTATGTGACATTCTGAAGAGCGAAATACGCAAAACAGATTCTGAGCAGCTTAATGACGGAATATAGCCCAAACTTGCAGTTTTATCGTGTGAATTTACGTAGGCGTAACATTTGGGAGATCGTGTGACGGAGGTTGGTAACCCAAAAATTCTCGGTCCAATGATTAGCATTTCATTCAGTTCACAATGTTCAGTGTTCGATTCCCGACTCCGAGACCGGCTCCTCTTCTTAATATTTTCGCGGTATACATCAGTCCCTTTAACATAATGGCAGGAAAGTTTCGCCACGATCACTTCCTTCCGAATCCTTGCTTACTAACCATTTATGTTCACTTTTCGATTTGATTTTACCTTGTATAGCCTCTTAAGTGAAAAAGAGTGTCACCTGATTAAATTGTTTTAATAGGAAAACTGCAGACATAACTCATATAGCTTAATCGTAGCAAATCCTTATCTTGCGTGTCATGTGCGTGTGATATCAGTAGTGGCTTTGCCTGCAGAGGCTAGCGGAGGGTTTAAGTCTACGCCATTGTGTAGCCTACAAAATGAAGAAACCCAGAGATCAGTGGGTTTCATGACTTGCTTTGCCTGCAGAGTTGTGTACAACTGGCCGCCTGTCACTTCTCACACCCTCGAACCCACCCCCTTGTCTGAAATTTTTCTCCTGCGCATTCAAGGTTACTCTTGGCCTTGTTCGAAGTTACGTGACACTTGCTTTAATTATATATACCACCTCTTTGAACATTATAAACACAATTTTATTCAGAGAGCGTATCTATGTGCTTCCTATAATTCTCGGAATAAACAGCGATTACGTCAATGAAGAGCCGAAAGAAACTTGTAATGGAGATGCACTGTGATTTCTTTGGAGACAGGCGCTACATTTTTAAATATTATTTAGCTGAAGATTACTGTCTCCAGGGATTTAAGGTCCATGATTTATTTAATCCGTCTTGCAGTGCATACACTCATTTATCTCCTTCTCTCCCTCGCACTACATGTTTCGGCATAATAATGCCATCTTCAGGTGCTTACTTATCCACGTCAATCCTGAACAATTTTAATATTTTTAACGTTTGACAATGTATATGATAGATACATATTTTAGTTATTTTAATGTGTGAACATGGCATGCAATGAACTGGTTTGACGTGGATAAGTAAGCACCTGAAGATGGCATTATTATGCCGAAACATGTAGTGCGAGGGAGAGAAGGAGATAAATGAGTGTATGCACTGCAAGACGGATTAAATAAATCATGGACTTAAATCAGTGCAACAGGACGCTAAAATACAACATTAGATTTAAGGTCCTTTACTCTACCACAGTACACGGCTTTATATCCAGGAACACTGATCTCCAGTCGGCCATAAGAACCTAATTTCTCGCTTTACGTAGATGGATTTCATGCTTCGAGGGGTTAATACTGGGATTCTGAAAGGGCGGGGAATTGCTTGAGCAGCTGAGGGAGTAAGGGTTTGAAAAGGCCTTTGCTTCTTGGAGTTCATTATTTAGTGACTTGAGAATGACATGTTAGGAATGTATTAAGCAATTGTACTGATCTATTGTAAGCTTCATTGGACATGCATGTTATATGTCTCATTACAGCAGACAATAATCAGATGAACCCCTTTTCACGGGAATTTTCTGTTCGCTTTGCAGGCCGACGTTCAATTCGGCAGTACAAAGTGATGAGATTATAGGGGGAAGTGCTGGAAAGGGCTCACGTCTTGAGAGCCCGGGTAAGGCTTACAGTAACTGCCTACCTACATATTTCCAGAATTCTTCCTGTCAAGCTAATAGTTGTTCAGATAGTGAACAAATTTCCAGCATTTATGGAACCCGAAGTTTCATTACTGTGTTCGCTATCCTCGTCCAGATGGATGTAGTCCACATCCTCCCATTATGGGCGCTGTGGGGGTGTGAGACGCGGAGAAGGCAAACCAGGCATCTTCCCCCACACCGGAATTAGACTCCGTCGTTTTGAATCACCAAGAGAACTATAACGACCGATCGACCACCGTTTGTCGGCGAAGTTAGTGCCAAATTTAGCGGATAGAGGGTGTCGCGTGGTCAGCGCATTGAATCTCCACGGCCGTTAAATTCGATGTTCTAGACTTGAGCCGCTATTTCCTTGAAATATATCCTCAGTTATCCTCACGAGGCTTCGTGGACCCCGTTCCAGACACACTACTTCTTAGAAAATTTGGTAGCGCCGGGAATCAAACCCGAACCTCTGGATCTGTAGCCAGGAGCTCTGACCGGGAGACCACGGAGGTGGTTTTAGAGAAAGTTATAATTGAATAAAATAAGGAAATATACTAAATATTAATAACAAATAAAAATATTTTTAAAATGTATTCCTCTGTTCTGAACTTTAGGTCGATCAATAAAAATAGTCTTACAAAACTTGAACGTAAATTTCTAGGTAATTTGTCTGGCTGTACCTCCTAGAAATGGGGTTCCAACCCTTCAAATGAATGCTGGCAATGTCTACGCCTCCCATCCCACTTTTTAGATATATTTTAATGTTTCCTTCCATTCACGGAATCTTCCAATTTATCCCATTCCGAGTTTTGTATCAAAACTTCGTACATGGTTCTCTTTCGTGGGCGCTACGCACTTCTCCCATATAATCTGGCACGATCTAGTCTAGTAATTTCTGACGACAAGCACATATTGCGAAGCTCCTCGTTAGGTCCACACTCCTAGCCTCCATAATTTCGGGCAAACATTTTAACATTAAGAGGAGCGAAATTAATTGAAATTATATTTAAACATTAAATTCCTAATCCACAGGGAACCGCCTCTGTCTCCATTACAAAGAAAAACGATCAATACTGTCCAGAAATCCAAACGTTTGGTCCCAAAACCACACGAAGCACACAACTCTGTGGGCATATGCAACTTTTCTAATACTGAAATAGGCAGTAAGTAAAAAGTAAAAAAGTAAAGCTATCCCTGTACAAGGCCGTGAAGGCTCATAGGGTTGTGAGACGTTGAGGGTCCCACATTATCTAGACAATCGGCTCATAGATGGCGGTAAGGTTGTCAGCCTTACGCGCCGGCCGCGCTTTACTCCCCAGGAAAATCATTTAATTAATTCCTGGTACTCATTTCTGTTTGAGGCTGAGTAACCCCAGGGCCTAGTGCGGCTGGAAGGATTAGGTCAACTGAAAATAAAAAATCCAATGACCTCATCGGGACTTGAACCCGTGACCTTCCGGCTTGTAGCCTAGCCCCTCAACCAACTACGCTACTGCGTGACTGAAATAGGCAACACACATAGAAACCAATTTTCGTTAAGGGATTAAAATAGCGGCCCTTCCCTCTCGATTCTTCAATCATTGTTAATCTAGCACGGCCGTAAAATAAGATAAAGTTTAATTAATCGTCACGACGACGCGGTAATACAGCGTCGCGAGGTCTTAACCACCGCACTAGACGGAGGCAGTTAAAGGTGGATTTCAGAACTATTTCTGTGGCTGAGTACCCACTGATTAAGACACAGGGAGACGGCATCCTTAAGTTCAGCGCTCGATGGAGGTCAGTGGCTATCTTCATGCACTAAGCCGCTTCACTCTCTGGTGAGGGGCTTGCGATGCACGCATTGGGCAGATCACTTGGTATGCAGTGTCATTCCTGTCCCTACCGGGATCCAAAATCCGACCGTCCATTTCGTAGCCAGTAATTTTACGTAGGTAATAGACTTCAAATCGTCTCACTAACATTCAGTAAACAGAGTATGGCGGCTGAAGGCGTGGAAAAGGCAATCAGAAATGTGAACTTCAGTGCCTTTCTTTTTAAGTTAACTCGACAGAGCAGAGCCCCTCTTGAAAACTTTGATATTCACTCGACACTCAAGAAATTCCCTGTCTGTATACAAGCCAATACTTCATTGCCTGATTTACAAAAGTCATTGGAAGCTAACCTATGCCAGCTCGATCCAGTTCTATCTCCTTAATATCTCTTCTACTATTGCCTTCTCCTCTAAGCTGAGTGGTCTCTTCACTCCATGGTTTCAGACAAACATTTGTCATTTCTCCTACGCATGCTACACTCCCCACCAATTTCATCCTCCTTGACTTCATGACACTAATAACATTCAAAGAAGAGTACATACCATGAAGGTCCTCAATGTTTATTTTTACCATCCAAATATTGTTTCCTTTCTGTTAGATCCAGACCTTCTACTGAACGCCCTGTGCTAATATAAGTTTTCTTTCCGCAGCGTGACAGACCGAATTTCACTCACATAAGTTCTACATTTAGTCAAATTTGTAGTTTTGAAAGAATGAGCGAGTGTTTGAGAGAAAACGAGAGTATTATTTTCTGCATCAGAAATGTTATACATTGTGCAGGTTGCTCATAGTGTGGGTAGTGCCAATCCCAATTTCTCGACACTAATTTAAAGTAAAGATTTGTCTATCCACAGTTTTGGTACGTTTAATAAGATTTAATAGCTCTCCTTCTGGAGAAATAAGCTGTAGCTAGTGAAACATTCCGCCATTTTCTCTCTTTTTCTTTTATCTGTGAATGTGCAAGACCTCTCTGTGGTTTACTGCAGGTACAAAGAGGTTGTAAAGGTATTTATGTTCGTGAAGTCAGTGTACAGCATCATAAAAACCTGCTACAATGTACAGAACTGCACTTTTTGCTGATCACCAGACATGGGGGGAGGGTTTGCATAAATTTAAGTATTATCTTAAGTGGTATCAGAAAGTTTGAGAACGCCCAATCCGCCTTTTAACACACGAGTACGGATGAAGAGAGGTTTATACCGCGAATAAATGTGGAAGGAGCTGAACTCTCGCCTCCAATTAACAGCGAGATCTGAAAACTAGTTCACATTTACATCTCCTACTCTTCCTTACGAATTATACATTTTCTTTCATCAATTACAGATTGCTATTCTTATAAAAACTGCACAATGAGGAGCTTCATAACTTGTACTCTTCTCCAAGTATAATTAGCAGGGCCCGGATTTTCACGACATGTCAAGTTTTTTTCCTTGTATCCTATGTGATGCTCTTAAATATATAAATCTCGGATATGAGCTGCTGGTTACAGAAATGTAAATTTTATAGGTAATTTTTTTTTGTCATTTTTTTACTTTTTAGGTTTAAGGTCATTTTTTCAATTTGGGGGTAATTTTTTCGTAAAATTTTGGACTTTTAAGCGTATTTCTTGTCATTTTTGCCATTTTAGGGAATTTTCTCCATATGTTTTCTGAAAAGTGAATAACATGGAAGCGAAGTGTTCTTTCTTTTCTCTTTAGGTTATTTTTCTAGATTTTTTCGGTATTTTTTTAATATATTCAGGTCATAAAAATCCGGGCCCTGCATATTACATTTTTGGGTCATATTTTAGGTAATTTTTCTGGATTTTTTCAGTCATTTTTTTAAATATTTTCAGGTCATCAAAATCCGGGCCCTGATAATTAGAATGCTCAAGTCAAGGTGGGTGAGGTGGGCTGGGCATGTAGCACGAATAGAGGTGAAAAGGAATGCATATAGGATACTGGTGGGAAGGCCAGGACAGGGACCACCTGGAAGACCAAGGCGTAGGTGGGTGGACAATATTAAAATGGATGTTAGAGAGATAAGATGGGATGGTGTGGATTGGATTGATCTGGCTCAGGATAGGGACCAGTGGAAGGCTCTTGTGAACACGGTAATGAACCTTCAGGCTCTATAAAATGCTTGGAATTCTTGAAATTCATATTAAAAAAACCCTTACAACATGGAACATATATTCTGACATTTGAATGGGACAAGTGACCTTTAGCTCGGTAAGGGAGACGAGATAAACACGTCACGGACAACTGTCAGAGGCCTTGGGGGAGGGATGAACCAGGAAACTATAATTAATGTCCTGGTCTGGATGAAACAGCATACACATACGTCTGTATACTTTAGAGGTTCTGGCCCTGAACGTAGGGATGTGTTATGAGGATCTGACGGCGTCTCCGTCGGCCTAGACGCCTAATTTGACAGTAGAGCAACCATTTACGTACACCACTTTCTTTTCGTTCGATGGCAAATTTTACACAGTTACACTCTTTACTATCAGAAGTTTTAAGTTAGAACGGGGTTCCTCTTGAGAATTTAAATTATATGCCTCTCGGCTTCCCTGGAAATCCCCCGCCTCTTAAGGAATTCGACGACTCATTGGGGTTCACAAGATTCAGCTAATTATCTATATTCTTAAGCAGATGATTCCAACCCACACCTTTATACCCCACTTCCTTAATAACCATATTAATATTATCATCTATTCTGCACTAAATATTCCGGGTTCATCTTTTCAGTTTTATTAAATAAAATTTTTTATGCGTTTCTTATTACGTTAGGTTATGTGCCGACGATCTATTGATTTAGGCACAATAGATCACTGTGGTCGCGGTGCAAGGGCCAAGAAGGCCCACCCCTTATACATTCATTCATCTATTGATTTGATTATCATGATGATGTTTCGCACATAAGATTAATTACCTTCATGTCTGTGAATTTTGCAAAGAGAAGGTTTGATGATTAAATGTGCGATGAACAACCTCAAAAATAATGGTCACCGTGTTGTAAAATGTTGTTTCAACTTGACAGTTAAAAGGGGCATGCGATGGCGACACACGACAAATGACATTAATACACTGACCTCTGAATCTTGGTGACAGGACGAACCATGACTCGCTTTTCGTCCTTAGGGAGCCGCAGGTAATCTTGGTCACCCAGCAGAAACAGATCCTTGGAAATTATCATCTCCAGGCAAACCAGAGCCCGATGAAAATGATGATAAAGCAGTGGTGGTTGTGTCACTCCAGCCTGTAGCTGACAACCAATCCACTGTTGTCAGTTCGCCATAACTTGTAACATATGTGTATTTCTTCAAATTTAGTAAATAAAATATACTGATATAAAACTTATTTACGTGTCGTCACACAGCAACACTTCGATTTTATTATTTCTACTAATAAAATAAATGCAACACAACTCAACAGCCCCTCACTCATATATGAAATTATTAACACACTACACTTTGAAACGCACGCTGAAATTCGAACTTCGCACGGTCCCTGCAACCGGTGTACTGTATAGTGTGTCGGTGTTCTCACTGTGCAGACGTCCAATAACGCGCCGTTAGGTAGCCAATAGCAGCCCAGCTCCTTTCTGCCAGTGGGATCGAAGAGAGGGGGAGTTAAGCAAAACGGCTGCTGCCATCTGTGGGTGAGCTTCTGTACTGGAAGCAAGAACACGATCCGCAACTCAGAAGACTCAGAACTCCAAACCGCTTCCTGAGATACACGTGCTTTATTTTGGATACCATTCATCCGGAAACCCCATACGTATTCATACGACGCCGTTAAGATTGGTCAACAGTTGTGCGATACAGAGAGCGTATCGCATTACGTACGACGTAAACTTGAATTCTTGGTTCGATTCTCACTAGAACATGAATCCTCTAACAAGTCATATTTGTCAATTTTATTATATTTTAATTTATTTCTAATAGTTACTTAATATATCGTATACTTCCTTATCTCTTTGTCCTTCCTTTTTCGCTTTCCTATCTTTTTCTCTCTCTTCTTTATTTAGTTTCTTCTCTTCGCCCTTTCTTAGTTCCTTAATCATTTTCTTCGTATTTCGTTATCCGTTATTCGTTTTATCCCTTTCTTCTTTCTTTTGCATTTATTGTTTTATTTCCTCCTTTACATGTTTTATTGCTTTATTTCTCTCTTGTCCCTTTATGTTTCTTTCTTCTATTTTCATTTTTTTATTTCTTTCTTCCTTCCTTTTTTATTACTTGCTTCCTTTGTTTATTTGTTCTTTCTTTTCTTTCTTTGTTATTTCCTTTATATTCTTTTCTTTCCTTCATTCATATGTTTGTGGAGCTGGGTTAGCGCAGCCGGTATAACGGCTGGCTACGGGCTGGACGGCCGAGGGGTCGGAGTTCGTGTCCCGGTAGGATCAAGAATTTTCTCTTCTCCACTCCGTCCAGACCGGTTCTGGAACCTACCCAGCCTCCTATCCAATGGGTACCGGGGGACCTTTCCCCGGGGGTAAAGCGGTAGAGTCCTGAAGCTGATCACTCACCTCCAACTAGTGCCGAGGTCAAGAAAACATGGATCTCTATATCCACTCCCCCATACGTCTTCATGCCGTAGTGCTTAATTAACTACGCACGGGGACAGCTTTATCGTATTTTATCCTTCATATAATTATGTTATCCGTTTCTCTTCCTTTGTCTCTTTTTCTATTTTTCTTCTTTCCTTTATCTGTCTCTTTTCTTCTTCCTTTATTCTTTCCTTTTTTTCTTTTATCCATTTCTTTCTTCTTTCGTTCGTCTCTTTTTCTTTCTTCTTCGTCTGTTTGCTACTTGTTCCCTTCTTTTCTTTCGCGTTTATTACTTAGTTGATAGTTTGTGTGAATTTTTCGGAGCATTTGGTAATTTCGCCTAACCTTCATACGAATGCTAGGATAGTGTTTTAACAGAGGCTTCCCGATGCCCTGTTCATGGTAAAAACTTCTGTGCGAACTTTGCATAATTCGTTGCCAGTTGTTCATTAAAACGCCAACCTGTGACAAGACTTAAAAAGCGATGAAGAACGTGTTACACCTGTCTATGAAAGGAGGTGTGCACGTGAAGATCTCTGTACATCACTGATTCATAAGGTTATTTAACGACTTGGAAAGATTGATAACAGCCATAGCAATTTTCATCAATTCAGCAGTCGAAATTGGAATCCACTACCCGACTGCTTTTGTAATGTTTCACTGCTGCATCAAAGCGATATTTTTGTTGTTCGACACGAGGACAATCCGATTAAAAGAAACGACTGAGTGATCGACAAGGAGCTATGTATAATTCTGCCCTGATCTGAAGGTATCGCTTCCAATCGATCTGCAAGTCCCGTTATCGAAATTATCTGACAGGTCGATGACACCGAGTCACTCACCTGATTTCTGATTCTCTGATTCAACCGCAAGATTTAACCACGGAGTCCATGGTATATCATGATCACACCCAAATACCAGGCACTTCATAACGTTTCAGTTGAAACGGGATAGTTAAGCAGTCGTACTTCAACTTTCTGCGTCGTACATTGAGGTGGACCCTCTGTCTGAATATACGGTAGGTTGTAGACTTCTACAACGAAGGGTGTCATGTTCTAACAGAGATGCTAGCTGCAAGAAGACAACTCACTACAAACATAATTTATGTTTCCTTGTTCCCGTAACAGAGAACGCCATAATTCTGAGTCTTGACTAATGGAAATATTTTTTCCACACTAGTGACAAGAAGACGAGAAAGAAGACGTAAGAAGATGCTGGATGACCTTGGGGACAGAAGAGGATACTGTCATTTCAAGGAGAAAGCTCTAGATCGCATTAAGTGGAGGAATTGTTATGGAAGAGACTGTGGACCTGTCGTTTGACAGATTACTGATGATGATGATGACTCCTAGAATACCTGAGACTTCTGGTCTGTTCTTATTTGTGTGATTGCAAACATCACTGGAAGAAAAATTGTCCCGCAGTTTCTCAACCAAAATTATAGCCTTATTATTGGTGGGGTTTCAACAGGATACACTCTCGCTACCATGGGAAAGCTGAAACAAGGAAAGTGATTTTACACGTACATTACAAGCAGCATGGAAATATTTACTCAACAATAAATGGGACAATTGTCATAAAGAAACTGATTTTGTAGTTTAGTTTAGACAAGTTAGGTAACGTATGCATATCTAACAATTCCGGAATATGAACGCACTTTTCTCTTATTATCTCTAAACCCGTAAAATATGAAGCATAACCCTGTAAAATACTGCATGAATATTAACACGCCGTAAATAGCCCACACCAATAATATCCAAAATATGTAAGTAACCACAACATGTTTTTATAGTCACGCATAAAATACGAAATAGCCCTCACAAATGTAACACACAATACACGTACTTTGTCCTAGATTCTTACAGCGCAACCTCGGGCGTAATGACATTCACCTTGAGAGAGGCACAACAACATGGCTTCCCACATTATTCACACAACACTGAAGACTCGGAACATTGCATAAGAAATTTTAACATGATGTTACACAATCTTAATATCTGTTCTAATAATTCTAATATCTTTATGTTTTAATTATATAACATTCAATTTTATTCCATGGCTTTATCTTGTAATATGATGTAATTCCAACATATTATTCATCTTTGATAAACATTACATGCTAATACTTTTAATACAAATTCTTTATATACTCTTAATATTATTGAGAAAGTCAAAACTGTAATTCTTACATTCTAACTCAGGCACAACATTATAATATGGTCGTGTTGCACTAAATATGGATCCATATTTACGAGTTCATAACTTCAGCCGTACAATCATAATACTGCCTGATGATTATTCCATGAAGACGGAATTTTCACATAGTGGGGGAGGGGGGTGGAGTCCCACTGGGTTCACTCGGCACGGCGGCCACAGATTGGCCTATTGTACCTGCCCCGGGTGATTATGCTGATGGAGAATTTGGTGGAATGAAGATTGGCAGGGGTAACCGAAGTAGTCGGAGAAAACCTGCCCCAGAGCCACTTTGTCCACCACAAATCCCACTTGACCAAACCTGGGTGTGAACCCGGACCGCCGCGGTGGGAAGCCAGCGACTAACCGCTTGAGTTATAGCGCGGCCTTATGAGGACGGAAACACGTAGCCGTAGAAAATAAAATCAAATTCAATCTAAGCATTGACTGATTGTAAAACCACGTTTGTTGTACTGACGGAAACCTTACCTTGCCATATACAATATAAAGCATAAGGCCGCGCCATAGCTCAAGCGGTTAGTCGCTGGCTTCCCACCGCGGCGGCCCGGGTCTCGTCAAGTGGGATTTGTGGTAGACAAAGTGGCGCTCGGGCGGGTTTTCTCCGAGTACTTCAGTTTCCCCTGCGAATCTTCATTCCACCAATTGCTCCACAATCATCCTCAACTATCATCTGGGGCTGGTACAATAGGCCAGAAGTGGCCGAAGTACAAGGGACTTA
>NW_019723911.1:627171-662157 GCF_002891405.2 Cryptotermes secundus | reverse complement strand
ATATATAGAGAGAGAGAGCATAATTCTGCATTCCAGTTTTCTCTTCAATCCTTGCCAGTAATTTTCGCTCGGCCAAATATCTAGCAAGTTGTATCGGACATGCGCACAGAAACGCATGTAGGTCGTCATGAAAGCGCCAGTTAGTTATTTTTGTCCGATATTAACAAAAACTGGAATGTGTCAACACATTTTAGTAATCCTCTCAATCATAAAATTTCGTGAAAATCCATTAATTATTCTTCGATATGTTGCTTGCGAACAGGCAGACATAGAAAGTCAACAGACACCTTTATAAGACATTTATTTGCACACACGCCAAAAATAGCCACTTTTTTCAGACAATTTATGACATCGAGGTACATAACTCCAGTATTTGATACGGTGTCGCATAAAAGCATAAAGCTGCCTCATTGTGTTTATGAGATAAGCTACTGTGATTCGATTTGCACTTGCTTCTCTTCCAGATCTTCGAACTGTAAATTTCCGGAGTATTTCAACAGACGAACAAATGTTATCTGGTTTGACAATGCTATCAGTTGTTTGTGTCTGCCTTAAAATGTGAACATTAGATAAATTAATTACATTAATTATGTCCTTTGAACAACTCAGGTCTACGATCTGGCGATTTTTTTCCTTGGCACTACAGCCCCAGTGGGCCTAGGCCTAACTCCATGCACTTCTCCGTTCACTTTGGTTTTTCTAGATCTTACACATACGGTAGGACTCCTTGGGCGGGTGATCAGCTCGTCGCATGGTCTCTACCTGTACGCAAACACAGAAAAACGCACACACACAAACTAAACATTCATGCCCTGAGTGGGGTTCGAACCCACGATCCCGGTTTCCAAACGAGCGAAGAGAGTACATGCCTTAGACCGCTCGGCTACTGTGACCGGCAGTGTATAAGAATAATATATAAGAATTCAGTTCGTACCTCACAGGAAACAGATCCGAACCCACGATCCCGGTTTCCAAGCGAGCGAAGAGAGTACATGCCTTAGACCGCTCGGCTACTGTGACCGGCAGTGTATAAGAATAATATATAAGAATTCAGTTCGTACCTCACAGGAAACAGATCCGAACCCACGATCCCGGTTTCCAAGCGAGCGAAGACAGTGCATGTCTTAGACCGCTCGGCTACCGTGACCGGCGGCGATTATTTTACCGTCTCAAAAACAATGAAGTCACCTTTCTCCACATAAAAAACAGACTCCGTGGATTTAGTCCGCAAGCGAACTGTACCAAGCGAGAGACCGCCCCTTGTCGGCGAAGTTAGTGACAACTTTAGCGGATAGAGGATGTCGCATGGTCAGCCCAACGAATCCCCACGGACGTTAATCTCGGTTTTCTAGACCAGAGCCGCTGTTTCCTTCAAATAGCTCCTCAATTATACTCAAGAGGCTGAGTGGACCCCGTTCCAGACCAACTACTTCTCAGATAATTTGGTAGCGCCGGGAATCGAACGCGGGCTTCTGGATCTGTAGCCAGGAACTCTGACATCTAGACCACAGACGCGGCCTTCTCCCACCAGACATGTTTACGTACTGTGCGGCGCATGGCTATTGCAGAGACATCTGTGCCTGGAGACTACACTAAAACCATCAAAGGTCGTCATAAAATGAGACGCTCGCTCTCCGTGTCGTACGAAGTAGAAGATATGATGTGCTCTGGGAACCGTGGACTGACAGGGGCCTTGTATATTTGCATATACGTAGCAAATGTATTTTTATTTTATGTAATGTGTGTCTGCAAACTTGCAAATGTGAAACTGTACATTGTGGACAGAGACTAGACAAAAGACAGATGCGTCGTCTTGTGAGAGAGGACGCATCACTGCGCAAACACTCTTTATAAACAGACCGAAATATCCAGTCGTAAGTCCCGAGCGGAGCTAGACACCAACACAGACGGACTGAATGACGTAGGTAGCAATGTGAGTGTGACTTCCACTTTTTCTTATGGTAAGCCAAAATTTGTCACCATCATACAGAATAATATCGTTGTACTTTTAAGAATATAAATTTGTTCCAGGGTTTCTTTTTCCAACCTCGGATTTACTTAACAGAGAATATCCATTTGGAACTTATTCCGTACTCCTGTCAATATGTACGGAAACCACGGCCGAAGCGATGTGCGAGTAACGAATTAAACTTTCTGGATGCACATACAACTTTCGTTTCATATCATTTTCAAACTACAGGAAAGAAGTTTATTCATTTAGGTATTATTCCTTCTTTAAATTTTAGCCTCGTTGTGTTGTGGTAATGCCAAGGAAAGCAACCGCGCCGCGGACAGAGAATGAGTAACTTCTCTTTGTCACGATATAAATATGGCGAATGAACATTTGAAAAATGCGTCTGTGTTCATATATTTGGGAAGAACGGTACTTACTTACTCATGGAGCAGGCCGCGCCATAGCTCAAGCGGTTAGTCGCTGGATTCTCACCGCGGCGACCCGGGTTCAATCCCGGGTCTGGTCAAGTGGGATTTGTGGTGGACAAAGTGGTGCTGGTGCAGGTTTTCTTCGAGTACTTCGGTTTCCCCTGCCAATCTTCATTCCACCAATTGCTCCACAATCACCTTCACCTATCATCTGCGGCTGGTACAATAGGCCAGAAATGCCCGCAGTACAAGGGATTTAGTCCCACACCACTAGCATTAAAAAATGTACTCATGGAGCTGAGCCCTTCTTGAGGAGAAGCCAATTCTGCAGCTACTCAAGAATTTCCCAGCATTTTATGTAATCCGAAGATTCATTACCATGTTCACAAGAGCCCTCCGCTGGTCAATATCCTGAGCGAGACCAATCCAATCCATACCATCCCATCCTATCTCTCTAAGATCCATTTTAATATTTAATGAATTGGATGGTATGGATTGGATTGATCTGGCTCGGGATAGGGACCAGAGGAGGGCTCTTGTGAACATGGTAATGAACCTTCGGGTTCCATAAAATGCTGGGAAATTCTTGAGTAGCTGCAGATTTGGCTTCTCCTCAAGAAGGGCTCATCTCCACGAGTGAGTAAGTACGTGATGTAAGATTTGTTTTAGGAATGAGATCAACGAAAATGGGACACAATAACACAATGTCTTGGCATTGAGCTGCTCCTCACGGACACGGAGATAGCAGGTGCCTCCGAAACGTTGGTAAAGTTCTACCATACTACTTTAGGTCATATCCCAGAGGGTGGTAATCTTTCTGCTCCTCTCGTGTCTTCTGTATATCAAGCAGCCCTAAATTGGACCATATACGGGTACTTTACGAACACGTTTATTCCTGCGTGTCTGCTCGATAAACATACAAAATGGGCCCTTTTGGGTACTTAACATCACTTACTCACTCACTCACTCACTCACTCACTCACTAACTCTCACTCACTCACTCACTCACGGAGCTCAGCCCTTCTTGAGAAGCCGATACCCACAAGGGCTCACAAGAGCCCTCCATTCCTCCCAATCCTGAGCCAGACCAATCCAATCCATACCAACCCATCCTATCTCTCTAAGATCCATTTTAATATTGTCCACCCATATTCGTCTTGGTCTTCCTAGTGGTCTCTCCTTCCTTCCGGCTTTCCCATCAATATCCTATATGCATTCCTCTTCGCTCCATTCGTGCTACATGACATGCCAACCTCATCCTCCTTGACTAGATCATTATAATTATACTTGGAGAACAGTACAAGTTATGAAGCTCCTCATTATGCAGTTTTCTCCAACCTCCTGTCATTTCATCTCTCTTCGGTCCAAATATTCTCCTCAACACCCTCAGTCTATGTTCCTCCCTTAATGTCAGAGTTCAAGTTTTACACCCATACAGAACCACAGGAAAAATGATAGTTTTGTATATTCTAATTTTTATTTTTTTATACAGCAGGCGAGAAGACAAAAGGTTCTGGACTGAATGGTAGCAAGGATTACCCGAGTTCAATCTCCTCTTAATTTCCTCCTGAATCAGGTTTCGATCTGTTATCGTTCTTCCCAAATATCTGAACTGTGCCACATTTTCAAAACAACTGTTGCCTATGAAGAAAGTCGTCTTCTGGGTTACTTACATATCTGTTGCCTATCTTTATGTCATGATATTGCCCTGCATTTTGGTGACGAGACAGCAACATATACTTAGTTTTCTTTTGTTTAATTCTAAATCAACCTCCTTGGTAGTGTCAGTTAAATTTTGTGTGTTTATTTTTATGATATCTACATTATCACCAAGTAGATTCATATCATGGGCATAGACCAACAGCTGATGTGTCCCGTTTAATTTCAGTCCCACCTGGTTTCCCTGGACCTTCCTAATGGCATATTCTAAGGCAAAGTTGAAAAGGAGCGACGATAAAGCATCTCCTTGTTTTAGACCATTCTGGATAGGAAAATTATCAGACAAATGTTTACCTATACGGACTTTACTATACGTTTCATTTAAACACATTTTAATCACGCTAACTAGTTTCACGGGTACCCTAAACTCTATCAAAATATTGTACAATACTTCCCTCCTAACTGAGTCATAGACTTTCTTGAAGTCTATGAATCGCTGATGTACTGTCTGATTATACTCCAATTTCTTCTCCAGTATCTGACAAATGTAAAATATCTGATCAGTAGTTGATTTATTACGTCGAAACCCACACTCATGATCCCCAATAATTTTATCTAGTATATATGTACTTAACCTTGAGAGAATAATATTAGATAAAATTCTGTATGAAGTTGATAGCAGTGATGTCCCCCGATAATTACTACAGTCAGTTTTATCACCCTTCTTGTGAACTGGTACAATAATAGACTCCTTTCACTAATCAGGAAATTTTTCCTTATGCCAAATAGAAGTAATTAGATTGTGGATCTTAGAATGCAATATTTCACCTCCTGCTTGAATAAGTTCTGCCGGAATTTGATCACTTCCTGGCGATTTATACCGTTTCAATTTTGCAATAGCACTTTCAACCTCAAAAGGACTAGGATCAGGTACTAACGGCTCAGCTGTATAGATTTCTGTCTGCCTAACATCACTGACTCCATGTACATTCAATAACTGAGAGAAGTAGTTCCTCCACCTGTTCAAAATGTTGTAGGAATCTGCAAGCAGATCACCATTTTCATCCTTCACTATGTTACTGTTAGTCATTTATTCCTCTATACAGGTCTCTAATGTCCTTGTTCTTACTGTTCACTGTAAGCTCATCAATTTTGTCTTTCAGATATTCCCTCTTTCTGTTCCTGAAATGCCTGCTGGTTTCACGTCTTATATTGTTCAGATTATCCTCATTTAACTCGGCTAGATCCTGTAACCACTGAAGTTTTGCTTGTTCCTTTTGGCCTAATAATTCTGAGCAACGTTCATTGAATCATGGCCTATCCTTCTTCAGTTTATAATAACATTGAGACTCTGTTTGGCAAGAATTGTTATATTCTCTCTAATAGTTTCCCAAGCTTTATTAACATCCACCTCAGTGTCTAAGTTTTCCAAACCTGCGAATCTATTTGAGATTTCAACAGGATACTGCTCTTTACCATCTACCTCTTTTAATTTCTTAAAACTGAATCTCTTAATATGAATTCTGTGCGTTAGTTGCTCACTGCCAGTCTTTCCCTAACCTTTGCCACCAACAGGTAGTGGACAGTATCACAATCTGCTTCCCTGAATGATCGGACATCAGGTATACTTGAATGCCGTCTCATATCTATCAAAATATTGTTAATCTGATTGTGTGTCTTCCAATCAGGAGATGTTCAAGTATATTGTGGACGTTACGATGCGGGAACATTGCATTTTTGACAGTAAGATTTTTTACATAACAGCACTACTTCAGTAAAAGTTCTTGAAAGTGAGCAAGGAGACTGAGTAGGTAATGATTCAGAAGGATCTGGCTTCAAGGTACTATCTGAGTATTCCTTTGGTGACGCTGAAAAAGCCAAAATAAATTTCAAGATAATGAGTGGCAGAGTCGAAAGTCCAAGCATTACCGCTACATAAGCCTGGATTTTTTTTTAAAGGAATGTTGATCTTACTTAGTCTAATTGCTCAAAAGCGTCATTGAATATTAAAAAAAAATTAATAAGTAATTCACTGTGACATATAGACCCATTGCTAAGCAACGACTCGGTAAACATATTCCCGCCGAAGCAAACGCGCATAACAATAGGACGTCAACTTTTAGGCAACGGATCAGCAAAAAGGTATCCTTAACAATAGAGGCTGTTTCCTGCATGGTCCGTGTAAAGTGGTTATAAAGAAGTATTCAACATCATACGTAGTATCAGTTGAAGAAGAGTTCATTTGAGAGAATTGGGATCAAGGATTTGGTCGAGATGACAGTCAAAAGTGACTGAGAAGAAATGGCAAGAAAGGAATTAGGCGATGCAAGGAAGGAATTAGGCGTTGCAAAGAAGACTTCATATATGATTTGAAGGGATGGTGAAACTGTTAGAAATCCGTTGCCTGGATACGACTAGTGAAAGCTGTGAACACTAGTACGTAAGTAACGGTGAACTATAAAATGTGTGGAAATGTGCAATGTAAAATGGTAAGATGATTAATGAGCAAAAAATTGGAAAGGTTGTGAAAAGAAAGGATCTGTCTCCGCCTGTTTTCAAGTAATATCTCTGCGTATATGGGGAAAATATTCGAAATTTTTACAGCAGAAGTCTTCTGGCTTATGGAATCGCGTAGGGGTCATTGAAGAGGGAGCAAATATTTCCTTCTGAAAGGTTGGCAGACCCATCTCTCAGGCTTGACCCAGAAGAACGCTGTAGGGATATTATCCTGACATGTATTGGAAGGACTGGAAAGGAGTACAAAATACCTTGTCGGCTCATCAATATCCGGCCTAGGTGTGAACCAGGGACATCCGGAATGCGATGAAGGAGCACTGCCCACAGGATCGTGATATCAGATCAATGGATCCCGTGTCCATCTTCTTATGATGTGATTTGTTGGACGTGTCACATTCTGAGCGCGCGAATTGCTTCCATTCATGTGGACGGAGTCAATGACTCTTGCACTGTCAACATTCTGTATATATGGCTGCATAGAACATTTGGATTCAAATGTAAAACTAAAGAAATATGGCGGCGACGTTCAAGGACAACTTTGAGCAAAGCGTATGGCATGCACTTCTATTTCCGAGGGCCAAATTAACATATGAGGTTTAGATTTACCGGCCCTGTATAGGGTCGGGCCGGCTGTCGCATGCCCCCTCTCTTTCTGGAACAGTTTCAACTTGAATGTCGTTGTTTGAAACCAGACGCCATCTTGAAGCGTTTGAAAACTGAAACGTTAAGTGCAAGTCTGCGAAAAAATATCAGTTGATTCAAACAACCTGGCAAGAAAGGACGGTGTACTGTGTGTGTATATGTATAAAAAGGAAAGAAGAAGAACTTGGAAGAGAGAAAACCGAGAAGCACGAAAGAGCACAGAAAAACAAGTGACAATTGTACACACATGCTACTTTTAACAGACGCTTACTTTAGCTTCGTGTTATGGTAGGGTGCCCACACGTCCCTCCTTGCCCGGGGCACTACCGTTTTCAGAACCAATATCCCGGTGTTCCCACAAAAGTTGTTGAGACTGAAATATGTGCGGTATTCTTTAATTTACATGACATCTAGGATCAAGAAGCGTTTATATTTGGTAGCGAAGTTTAAATTTTCAGTTTCCCGTGTATATCAGTAGCCTCGGTGGAGTATTATTTTGTAGCATGAAAGCTAACAGCGCATTCTAAGTGCTGCAAAAGTCATCCAATAAAAAGAGACCTTGTATTTTATTTCTTCGTCACTTTCGTTATTGTATTTCTTAATAAGGAGTTCTAAAGCACACTTTATAATTCTCAAATCCAATTTCGAGGGAAAGTCTTTTTTTTTATTGCTAGTGGAGTGGGACTAAGTGCCTTGTACTGCGGCCACTTCTGGCCTATTGTACCAGCCCCAGATGATAGGTGAGGGTGATTGTGGAGCAATTGGTGGAATGAATATTAGCAGGGGAAACCGAGGTATTCGGAGAAAACCTGTCCCAGCGCCACTTTGTCCACCACAAATCATACTTGACCAGACCCGGGATCGAACCCGGGCCGCTGCGGTGGGAAGCCAGCGACTAACCGCTTGAGCTATGGCGCAGCGTCCAGGGAATGTAACTGAAATAACAGCGGAGTTACGAGAGATTTCTATAGTCGTTTCCATTCTGTTTAACCACGCTGAAAATGTTTTTGTTGCATAAACTAAAAATTTTATATATACTATGAAATTTGTAGAAGATATAACTTTCAAAAATGGGTTTGTGTGTGTTTAAAACGCCTGCTTAGATACCATGTCTACTTCTCCGGACAATTTTCTTTGATCGCTGTGTGCAGTTCCACTGAATGCTGTTTGCCTCATTTTCTGTTTTATGCATAATGGACACGCTGTGCTATGGTGAACATGACGAGTGTTCAATCCTTCCAGTATGCTAGCTTACTCACTATAGTGGAGAGGCTACTGACTGGACAACTGAGGAATCGTAATTCGATTCCCGACGATGACAAAATACAGCGTTCAGACAACGCGTCTCCTTTACAAAGGTCAATGCGGGCTCATTCCCCGGAAGCGAAGTGGCGAGTCATGATGCCTCAGAGCCATGGTACCTCCACTTAGCACAGAGGCAACTTTATGCTTAGCTCCTATTTCAACTACACACGCAGCGGAATAGTTCACTACTAACAGGCAGAAGCAATGGATAGATTTGTTTCTCTTATCGGTGTCACATTGCGCAATGGCTAAACCTATCACAGGAAATGACATTCAGAATGAAGCATTAAATAGTACTGCCTTTTGTGAAGTGATGCTATATTATGTAAGAGATCGTTACTGATGTTTCGTAGAAAATTTCCGCCTTCATCCTCAGTGCAGAGGATGAATTCCAGCGTGGAAGAAAATTGTTCTACTTCGGAGAGGGCCAGGACCGGGAATATGGGTAGACCAATAGGAGATCGTGGCACTTTCCGCCACTCTAGGCTTGCATTCTTTCAAAACTTCGGTTGATCAGCCAAAATACACAGCTCCATATCTCAGACAAGAGCAATCTACCTTGTCACCGTCGTCCACAGCTGAAGACTGAAATGAGAAAATTAAAGTTTACAGATATAACTTTTAAAGTGGCTGGATGTAAGGACTGGAATTGCATCTATAACACACAGTGGCAAGAATTCTGAGTCAATTTTCCAACATCTTCGAGTGGGATCCACGCTGGGAAACAAGAATACATAAACAGGAGAAAGACATGTAACATTATCATGCAGTAGTACAGATATTAGAGGAAACTCGAGTCTAAGATTGCCATTTTGCCGGTCACGGTAGCCGAGCGGTCTAAGGCATGCACTGTCTTTGGTCGCTTGGAAACCGGAATCGTAGGTTCGAATCCCACTCAGGGCATGGATGTTTGTGTGCGTTTTTCTGTGTTTGTCTACAGGTAGAGGCCTTGCGACGAGCTGATCACTCGCCCAAGGAGTCCTACTGAATGTGTAGGATCTAGAAAAGCCGAAGTGAACGGTGAAGTTCATGGAGGTAGGCCTAGGCCCACTGGGGCTGTAGTGCAAAGGGGGGGGGGGAAATTGCCATTTTGGTCGAAGCATGTTTCTTTTTCATACACATATGTAAATAATTAATTCTCCCAGTAAATAACACTAAGCTATTTGTAGTGTGTAGATCGAAAATACCTCCGTTTCCTAATAATAAGAAGGAGTGATTGCAAGGGATAAGAGAATATCGTCATACTGCTGCTTTCTTTATAACTTACATTAACAACCTGAATTCGCTCCGCTGTGATGCAGCAAGGAATAAACGAATTTTAGCCTGTTGTTACATTATTTACAGACATCGTACCAACAAAAGAGATATAGTAAAATTTCTATAAGATAAGCCGGTCAGAAAACGGGAACAAGTTGTCGTGTCCTCAAATACTGGCATTGTCAGGAGGCAGTGAAGCGAACCATAGAAATCTCTGCTGTCTGTCGTCTATCGAGTCCAGAGTGCTAGCCGAAAGCCACGAATACATACCTGAAATGTGTGAATCTTCCGACACCAACACAGGGAATCTGTAAATACACTGTTAGAGGATTGACTTACCATGTTCCTACTAAATTAACTGAGGATAAATTACTAGTAGAATCCATTACACAGTTTAATTGGACGAGCTGGCCTGAGCTAGCGGAATAACGGCGACTAGGTTACGCAACAATCGACACCGCCCGCTCTAATCCTTACGACACGGATGTTGTCCATAATGAAGCGCTTTCGAAGAACACGGACTGACCTCCTAGCCCACAAACAAATGTTTATTGTACTCGAATCAATTACAGCGATGTGAATGTTGTTATAACGGTGCAGCCCGCTACTTATCTCAGATCGAAGCACCCACAAAATCCTGCATAGAATTATGTAACGAATACATTATTGTGTGATGCAACAAATTAGTTACAAACAAGGTTAGAATACTGGGATGAAAAAGAACATGAAAATTGTGGTAAAGCTTGGAAACGATAGTGACACATCATTCATATTCGTGAACAAGTTAATAGCTGATTAACTTGGGAGAATGTTTAGCGTCATTCAGAATCTATCCTTCTGCATAAAAACCTAAAGACTGGAAGATACAAAACTAAAAATGGACACATAGAATTACTGAGGTTTTGGACTTTTCCCATCGTCCGGAATTCTAGGTAATAAAGAACACGACATTTCGGAAACTTGGTCTTTTCCGTCTTCAGGTGAGAAAGGAAGACACCTACTCAGTTGGGCCCCTTAGAAAGAGCTAATCTCAATCAGTGGAAACGTCGTGTCCTCTGTTACCTAGAGTGTCCTCTATTACCTAGACTTCCGGACGATGGAAAAAGTCCAAAAACCCAGTAATTCTGTGTGTCATCCACCATCGTCAGAACCCGTTACAATCTAATAAAAACGGATTTGCTCGCTTATATAGCGAATGACTTTTAATTTCAAATGGATATACGTAGAGTTTCTTGGGAGAGGAAATATGTGGGGAGGCGCTGTGACCTCGCACACTTCAATCAAATGAGGCACGATTAACCAGATACTATTAAAGTGACCAAATCAGGCAGGATGAGGTGTGCAGAAGATGTAGACAATAAGAGATGAGAAATACACACAGAGTTTTTCGAAAACCCTAAAAGAACCACTTCAATGATATTTGAGCATAATATTTAAACTGATCTTCAAGAAACAAGAAATGGTAGAGAAGACTGCTCTGGATGCGGATAAGGAACTGTAGTGGGCTATTGTGAACATAGTAATGAACCTTTTTATTAAGACCATCACAACACAACTATATCAAGGTCAGTGTCTGGTATTGGCTCTGCTACATGTTTCGGCTATTAATAGCCATCATCAAGCAAATGCATGGCTAATATATATACACCACTGAACTGCAGTATTAATAAAATTGGATACAATAATATTAATTACATTAAAATACTTGACGTAAAAATACAATAAATTAGATTGTACAAAACGAAATTATAGTATAAAACAAGAATAAAATTGTAAGANAGTCGTTGGTTTTTGTGATTTTGTTTCATTCACATGGACAAATTGGAGTATTCTATATTTTGTGTATAAAACTGTTATTGGAGGCTCGTGATGTAGATGTAGTAATATTAATGTTAATCTGAAAATGACATGAAAGTAATAGTATTAAATTTTGTTATAATCAACAATTGATTTTGGTATTGAAGATATAGTGCATTATTACTTACTGTTTAGTCGGTGCCTCATCTTACAAAGTATTGTTCGTTCTGTAGGGAATGTAAAAAACGACTGATGTGGTGATGTAAGATTAAAGTCAATGCAAGGGAGGGGGGGGGGAGGT
Source organism: Cryptotermes secundus (assembly GCF_002891405.2). Lineage (NCBI taxonomy): Eukaryota > Metazoa > Arthropoda > Insecta > Blattodea > Kalotermitidae > Cryptotermes > Cryptotermes secundus. The sequence goes on along the minus strand of NW_019723911.1, from coordinate 650,297 downwards.
AGAGATAAGGTGTATGCGGAAGTGGAGGTAAGGAACTATTATTACATAGATCATAGTATATAACCTTATAGTTCTGTATAAAAATTTTAAAAAAATTAAAAGATGTTTAAGTTAAAAATAAATTATTAATGTTCTTAATATTTAAAACGTTGAGCCACCGAGGTTTGTGTCTCCGTGCTTCTGTCAAAACGGGAGATGGGGGGTTATTTGCCGTCCTCTGAGTTCAGGGCAGCGTTGTTTCCCCCTTTTTTATGTGATTAGTTAAGATTTTAACAACAACACAGATGCTTAACTAATCATATAAAAAAAGGGGGGGGGGATGCTGATTGGACACCAGAAGACGGCTAATAACAACCCCAAACTCCCGTTATGACAGAAGAGGCACGGAGACACAAACCTCAGCGTTTCAAGATTTTAAATATTAGGAACATTAAAAATTCATATTTACCTTAAACAAATTTTAACTTAAAATCTTTGTACAAATCTCTAAGCTTATGTATTGTGATCTATGTAATGGTAGTTCCTAAGCATGTTGTTGTTGCCTTCTGAAGATGCTCACAACTGACCGAAACATGTAAAGGTACTATATATATATGCTGAGTCACGCTGGACAGTGTTGTCCAATCATTCTATAATAATTAACTAGTGCGACAGGCTAGAATGAATAAAATTAAACTGTACCACTTTTCTTCTTACTCGCTAGATCCCAATTCAGGTCATGACCTCCTCTATGTAGGACTTTTGCGAGATATTTGGCTAATATCTCTAAGACTGAACATCATGTAAACGATATTTAAAAATTCAGTTCCTACTTTACACAGAGCACATTGCTTTTCCATTACAGGGCCAACTGCTTAATTCTGTTGGAGGAAGTAATCCATGCTTATACTTCGATTCTTTCGAAACACAGAAATACACCTTTGAGAATAATTCAGACTTGCTGACTGTTAGAGCAAGTGGTATATAGATTTACCATTACGCCTTCTGCTTCGCAATTAGGAAGTCAGGTTTCCCGTCAGTGAGATAGAGGTCAGCTCTCCTGAGGTATTTAATGATTATCATCAGTCGGTCTAGATAGGCCTACTCGTATGCTGTGACAGCACCGACAGGCACATAAAATTGCCTCGTTATAATGATTATCGTAAAACTCAGCTAATTATCTCAATCTTCAAACACACAAACACAAACGGAAGAATCATTGTGTTCATAAATTCTGAAGGGCCTCTGGGCCATTCTGAGAAATTCCGTGATGTTGAAACTTTCTGTTTCTTTTAAACAAAACCTTGTAGTATACTGCGGAACTTTTTATTTCAGGAACTGAGCTTAGAAACCTTGGCTTAGGTTCTGGAGAAAAAGTTAACACAAGATACAGGGTGATTCAAAAGTAACTGTACACATATAAAATCAGCTAGACTTGGATGTGCAAAGTTATTCGACACATTCCCCAGTATGTATGTCATCTGACAATGATTTTGACCACTCCTGGGGTCGACTCAGCATCTAACAGAAATGGGTACCAGATATGTTCCTGGGGTAAAGGGAGGCCGGGGCGTAAGTCTAACAACCTTATCGCCATCTCTGAACCGATTGTCCAGAAACTGTGGGAGCTTCGACGTCTCACAATCCTATGGGCCTGCAAGACCTGTTACAGGGCAAGCTTTACCTTTTTTACCTTACCTTCCTTCAAATAATTGTACCGTACACGGTTAACTATTTGGACTTGCAAGAGTGTTGCAAAAATGGTGTTCGTACTTGAGGTCCGAGTGTTTGTAGTGGAACACATGTTTCGTTGTGGAGGTGAATGTACAGGAGAGGTCAAACAGTAGTTTGCGGAAATGGTTCCCGAACCTCAAGTGCCACATCGCAAGTCGTGATTTAATGTGTGTGAGTTTATGGAGATGATGCAATTTTGATGCCACGAGGTCGGGTAATTAGTTCCTTATCCTTTGAGGACAATCACAAATCTGACTGTTATTGTCTTCACCGGCCACTTACTCGTAAATGGAGATGTTATAGCCTGCGTCTGGTTCCATGAGGACGGTGCTGAAATCCGCTCCGCACCTCCATGGCTATCCTGGGCGGTGTGTTTGGTGAACGACTAATAATTGGCCACCGAGGTTAGCCAGTCTCAGTCCCTCTGATTTTCAACTCCGAGGAGCAATGAAAGCTTGAGCGTAAAAAGGAAATCTCCACAGTTTCCAGAAGCTATCACGAACACTCTTCCCTATATTGAATTTGTGCGTGTTTCTGGAAAGAAAATAAAACTGGCAGAGGCTTCTCTACAAGCACGTGGGGGCCACGTCCAGATTTATGTGTAACCAAAATTAAGTTCGCCATGAGTAACATATTTGTTCTTACAGATGTATAGTGACGCGGTAGCGTAGTGGTTGAGGAGCTATGCTACAAGTCGGAAGGTCACAGTTTCAAGTCCCGATGAGGTCATTGAATTTTTTTCAGTTTACTCAGCCTCTAACAGAAATGAGTACCAGGAATTAATTAAATAATTTTCCTGGGGAATAAAGCGCGGCCGGCGCGTAAGGCTGACAACCTAACCGCCATCTTTGAGCCGATTGTCTAGATAGGGTCAACGTCTCACAACCCTATGGACTTTACAGATGTACAGTAAATATGAATCACCCTGTACTACAGTCTTTAGAGAAAAAGTGGATTGAAAACATACGTGTCTCTAAACCATACTCTGAATTACATGTGACAAGAAAACCAAATTCTTTTGAACAGCTGCTGACTTATATTCGAGCGATAGATTTAACCAGTTCATCGGCTGGGGCATTAGTTATGGCCCGGCTGAGTTGTTTGCCTGATTTTCTTCTGAGCACCAGATGAATACCAAGGTGACACCTTGAAATGCGTCAGAAACACTTGTGTCATAATGCCTTTGTCTTCATAATCACACCATCTCGACGCTAAATATTCACTGCAGTTGGCGTAGCATTCTCACACAATCTCTGGAAGAACTGAAATGAAGATCTCCAAACAGCTTGAATTTTGGTTATGATTACTTAATGCCATCGGTAATTAGGACTAGCCTATATGGTATCGAATGGCAGTAATGTTAAGCTTGAGGCACTGAGGAAAACCATGACATACTTAATAAGGATAGCTGATCTCCTGGAAGAGATTTGAACCAGCTGGGCCGTGACGTTCCACAGCAAGAAATACGATTTTGGCTAAAGAGTCTGGACTCGCATACTGGAGCTATTATGAAGTGGTTATGGTGCCTTCTGTCCTGCCCCTCTAAGCGTTTGCCTTTCCCAACGATTTCCTTGCAATCTAAATCACAAATGAAAACATGTGAACTGTGTCATACTTTCTGTAAGGATCTAAGAATTTTAAACACTCTGTGGCTGATATTAAGAATTCAGTGGTACTCTTCCCATTTCTTTCTCTAGCAGATAAGAATAAATATACCGACCGAGCGACCGCCGCTTGTCGGCGAAGTTAGTGCCAAATTTAGCGGATAGAGGGTGTCACGTGGTCAGCGCAACGGATCCCCACGGCCGTTAATCTCGGGTTTCTAGACCGGAGCCGCTATTTCCTTGAAATAGCTCCTCAGTTATCCTCACGAGGCTGAGTGTACCTCGTTCCAGACCCATTACTTCTTATAAAATCTGGTAGCGCAGGGAATGGAACCCGGACCTCTGGATCTGTAGCCAGGAACTCTGACCACTAGACAACAGAGGTGGTCGGTATAATTCGCTTGGGGACTCAAGTCACGGAGTTTGTATTTTTATAAGAATAAATATTTTATTCTGTTCCATTTTCCTTACGGTTTATGGTTTAGAAGATAAAATCTTTGTAATGACATTTTCGGTTGGTATCCGATGCGTACTAATCAATTGGATGTCTCATACTTATGTAGCAGCAGAAATTTTACGTCGTTACATCTAACGCACAATCTAGGAGACAAGTTGACTTTGTACTTATTTCTACCTTCTTGCATCAGGTATTAGAATCCCTGGTACAGGATTCTCAAAATAACCAGTTTGAGTCTATGCAAGTAGCAAGAAAACACATGCCGACATACAATTTGAGACACCCTCTAATGGACTCCTTGAAAATGAAATTCTTTTTCTGAAAAGAATTTTCAAAACCAAATTTACCTCATACTTACAATTTCTCTTTAGTAATTCTCAGCGTGACACACGGCTGCAATACACGCAGACATGTGCTGTATATCTGGGAAGAGGAATAAACATGCCAATTAAGAAAATCTATCTCAGATTTCGAAAACCGACATTTTCAGACTACACGTCTTGAGCGTCCCGTGGTTCATTAACGCTCATGATGTGAACAAAAGAAACTTTTCCTTTCTGCCGACTTCAAGATAACGGAAGTATTTATAACTCGAAACTCAGCTTCCTGCGACTGAGCAGTAGAATTTCCTGTTTTGTGGCTTCTATTAATGNGCCTCCATCTGCAGGGCAGAAGGAAGAATAGGAAAATCCGCAAGCGAAGAGACAGTGAGAACAGGTGCAGTCCGAAACGTCGGTTAACACCACATCTACACGGTGCCACATGCCAGATGACTGCTTTCTTCATAGTCACAGCCGTGAAAACCTCAACAATTATATAATATATATTATATATAGCTACGTATGTGTTCAACAGGAAATGAAACCAACCGTTGTTACTTGAAAATAAAAATAAACGTTCAAGATTTAGACAGAATTTACGTGAACAAATAACCTCACGCACCTGTGTTAGGTGCCCGTATATATCTGTTAGAAATACGAGCAATAATTGTTGCTATTTTAACGATTATCCTTACACTAATGATATCCGCCTTCAACATGATGAACTGTCAGTCATTTTAAGTAAACATGCCTCCAACGGCACAGAGTTTGCGAATAATGCTGTGGCATATAGACCCATTGCCAAGGAAGAGCTGTGTAAAGAGGCGACAGTACAACAGCCGTTGCAGGGAATGACTCTGTGGACGTGTTGTTTCCCCGGCAACGAAAGAAGACGCAATAATGGAGGATACGTTTCCTGTGCGGTCCGTGCCAGGGTTATGTAACGAGGATTAGCAGCTCTTGCAATTGAGCCCTAAGAAGTGCAGTCCGACGAAAAGGGAAGTCTCAAAATTGAGACAGTAATATATGGTCTCGAGTACCAAGGAACTCGGATCAGAGAAGGACTGCGCTGGCAAGGGCCAGACGCATATACAAAAGACAGACCCGTCCTCTCGTCAGAGAGGGCGCCTCACAAAATCAAGACCTTAACTATCAAACCGTAATAAATATCTGGTCATGAGTCCCAGATGGGGCTCGACACCAAGACTTACTGGCTGACTGACCGTCAGTCGCAATGTGACTTTGACTTTTGCAATTGATATGTAGGAGGCGACGAAAAGGGACCTCAGTGCCTGGGGGTATAATTGGGCCACCCTGTTCCTGGGGGATAGAAATATGGGGACTGGGCCTTAAGTTGGCAGAGTCTCGAATCTGAAACAGTAAAATATGGTTGTGAGCCCCGCGGGACACGGACCCTAGAATAACTGCGCTGGCGAGGACCAGCAGTAATTGTAAACGACAGACCCATCCTCTCGTTAGAGAGGATGTTACTTGAGGGCTATGACCGCAAGGGTTAACTTAAAGAAAACTTGTTGGTCGTGAGTCTCATGGGGCTTGGTGCCGAGAAGAAACTAATTGGCGGTAAACCGCAAGTCGTAAAATAACTCTGACTCTGACTCTGACTCTGCAGTTGAGAGACGTGAGAACCTGGTAGCTGAGGCCGGAGAGAGTTCGGGAACCAAGAGGAAGGGGAACGTCGGCCTTTGGAAGCTGCTACCAAGCAACGGCTAGTAAAGACTGAGAAGACTTTTTGTGTGCTGTGGTTGCAGCGATCTGAGGAGTGTGTAACTCAATTATACTGCCGTAGTTATTTATAGTTAGGAGTGTAAGGGTACAATAAATCCAATTACCGTTCAAACCCCGTCTATTGTGATTTAACAAGTGACAGTATTTGTATTCTTCTTTATTAGCGCCGTACCATGTTCTGAATCCTGGATTACCCTGTTGCAAGGAATCTGTCTGTAAACCCTACTGAATCCACATGATTCTGAAGACGTATTGCAAGTACAGATTTATAAATCGTGAGTTCGGAGGAAAGTGACCATTTCTAAGGCATTATTCTTGAACAACTAAGCAAGTTCAGGTTCAAAACAAAATGTTTAGTGTATTTCTCATCTCATATCTTCTGGAATGAAAGTTTTCCTTATGTGTATGCAGCACGTAAATCAGGCAAGAAGGTATGGATCTGCTCATGCTTAACCCCGGCACAGGCGTCTGGCCAGTGAGGAATCCAAGTCCCCGCTCTGTGGTGGCCTGCAATGGACCAGACGCAGTCTGGACACAGTAGGGGGCAAGCGAAAAGATCAACGCCCTTACAGTGAATCGAACCCCGCCCGTCACTTGTCACGGCTTCTGTTCGCTAGAAAGGATTAATCAATTAGTTCATTAATCAATGCATTTACTTAGGCGCTTATGTTTTTTATTTTTTGACTGTGATATCAGCAAATCAGATTATATAGCGTCGAGTTGTAAGATGATTAGTGACTGATGAATTGGAAAGGATGTGAAAGGAAACGGTCAGTGTCTTAATTTTAGGCACTATCCCCGCATTTGTCTTGACGTACTGTAGGAAATCACGGAATAATCAGCCAGGATAGATGGTTTTGGGCTGAGACTTGAACCCCGGACCTGCCGAATACGAAGCAGGAATGCTAGACACTGAATCACTATGTTCGGCGGAGAACTCACAAAGACAGTGATTACAGTCATAGTAAGATTTGAGTTACTCACCACGGTGAGTAGGCCTACCAAGTTTACGGTCCTCTCTGATGTGATGTAGATAGATACCAGACTACATGTGATCACGTCACAGAGGATCGTAATGTTAATGTACCATAACAGCCGACTCCAGGATTCATTAACAAGTCTTTTGATTCTGACACTGCAGACGTGAGGAATGTCTGCATTGCAAGTAGTCTAATTTGATGGCAGGAGCGAGAAACGAAAGAAGTGCGGTGCAATGACCTGCATCATAATACCGACCTTGGTGTTCCCACCCCGCAACGGCCCAGGATTCACGTGCGACCACGCAGCCAACAAAAGAATATCGAGGTTCAGTGAAGGAAATTAATATTTACGCGCTTGCATGACCAATAGTATTTCATTCAAGTTGGAAGCTGTACTTTAACCGTTTTTCTTTTAAAAGTGAGAAACCTGAGTTCACAAATTAATGAGTGGACATAGACTGAAGGCATCCGAGAGCAGTAAAAAGAATTAAATAAAGCTATCCCTGTAAGAGGCCGTGGAGGCTCATATGGTTGTGAGACGTTGAGGCTCCCACATTTTCTAGACTATCAGCTCATAGATGGCGGCAAGGTTGTCAGCCCTACGCGCAGGCCACCCTTTACCCCCAGGAACATTCCAAGAACATTCCCGGTACTCATTTCTGTTAGAGGCCGAGTCGACCCCAGGGCCATAGTGCGGCTGGAAGGATTAGGTAAATTAAAAAAAATACAATTACCTCATCGGGACTTGAACCCGCGACCTTCCGGATTTTAGCATAGTGACTCAACCAACTACGCTACCGCGTGCACCCCATATGAAAGCAGTACTCGGAGAATATTTGGACCTAAATGATAGGAAGAAACAAGTGCATTGAGAAAATTTCATAATGAGGAACTTCATTATTCATAATCTTCACTAAGATTATTAGGGTGTATCTTTATTGCTTGCATCCTGTCGTGTATTACTATATAGTACAAATAGGGCTACTGAAGGGGAACAACCCTCATGTCATAACATGAAGACATGGTATCCTATACAGGACACGATACAACATACACAGTACTTTTAGATACTATAGGGTTCTGACGATGGTGTATAACACGCAGAGATACTGGGTTTTCGTACTCGTCCATCGTCCGGATTCCGCAACAGACGGCACAGTGCGTCTATAGCATTCCCTGTGAATGGCAGAAGCTACATTGGCGAAACAGGCAGACCTCTGGCCGTGCGGCTCCAGGAACATAGGCATAACCTCAAAGAAGGTCTTCTAGAAAAATCAAAATTAGCTCAACATGCCTATGAAGAGGGACATGGGGTAGGCTGAGATGAAGCTAAGATTTTGGATATTGAAAGCCACAACAGGTATAGAAAATACAAGGAAGCGGCCCATATGGCATGCTCCATCAACCCAATCAGCCAACCCAGTTTGGATTTTTCTCCCATCTGGATCCCCATTATCAGCAATGATGTCACCAATTCACAGAGAAGATCTGTATGACGTGATATATTCTTTATTGCTTTCTATTAGGTTCTAAATTAGATAGACGCGATTTACTCCATTGATGACGCTAATAGTAGACACTATTAGTTTTCACTAATTCTCCTTTCTATTCCATGTTTTGGGGTTCATGGACTTGGTTATTAGTCTGGTTTCGTGGCATACATTTCTATCTCCCTTTCTATCTTGGTTCCACGCATGTGCGTGCTTGGAACAATTTTTAGTATATATTTCTCTTGTTAGCTCTCATTGACTTAGGCTGGTCTCAGGAGTTTATAGCCTTAGTGTTTTGTGCTGTAGATTAGATCCACAATAGAAATACAGTTATTTCCCGATAATAACCCAGATGGATCTAAAGATCTAGCAAGTGTTCATAATAGACGAATATTAATGCAATACTATTGGTTTATTTATTAAGTGTCTGTTGTGTTGACAGTGGATAATAATGTTTTATTATTGGGGTGACCAAGAAAAATTAGATGGGTAGGTATGCAGCAGGTTATGGGGGAAATGAGAAATTCTTACAAAATTTTAGTCTCTAGACCAGTTGGGAGACCTAGACATATGTATGAGGACATTATTAAAATGGATCTTAAAGGAAGTGGGTGTGAAGTTATATAATAGATTTGTCTGGCTCAGTTTAGGGTTCAGTGGGGACTGTTGTAAATACCTTCATGTTCCATAAAAGACAGACAATTTCTTCTCCAGCTGAGCAACAATTGGCTTCTGAAGGAAAACTTCACACTGTTAAGGGAGACTGTGGGCCCAGCAGTACACTAATGTGAAAGTTGCGTGCCACGGTATCATGAACATGACGACTTTTCTGCTTCATTTCGCTTATTGCTTTGTAGGCCACAAGAAGCAATATATGAGTGCAGTATTAGTGAAGGAGTAGTTGAAATCAAGAGCATGGTAGCCAACATCTGGTATTCAGATGTGTTCGTATCCCTATAGAGTGGCCATAAATTTCGTTGGACGAATTACTGTAAAATTTTATAGAGAAAAATTTTACGAAACAGTAGAATAATTTCAATTTTCAAATAGATCGGACAAGTTCAACAATAGCTTTTCATTAAGACTTGCACTTGCTTTCGCTCCTATCCCTCAAACTATTTGTAAATAGGTTAAAGCTATATCTGTAACAGGCCGTGAAGGCCCATGGGGTTGTGAGACGTCGAGGCTCCCACATTTTCTTTAGACAATCGGCTCACAGATGGCGGTAAGGTTGTCAGCCTTATGCGCAGGCCGCCCTTTAATCCCCAGGAAGACAACTATTTGTTAGAGAGAAAAATATTTCGAAGATTCATCGCAGCAGAATTGACGCAAATATTTTATGCACAATATACATACTTGATGCGTAGGTGTTATGGATTTCGAGATAATTCAGGGAAAAGTTAGGTTATGATTATATTTCTGAACTTGTACTTTCAGCATTCTACCAAGGCCTCCGGAACGGTATCGAAATTAAAAGGTAAACAAAAGATTTTTTGAAGAAAGTCGTCTTCTGGGTTTAGGCACCGTGTATTCTTCGTTTTGGCCGACGTTTCGGAGGAACGTATCGCCTCCATCTTCAGAGCAGGTGAATAGCTTGGAATGCAGAGAGTAGTAGCTGTCGGCCAAAACGAAGAATACACGGCGCATAAACCCAGAAGACGACTTTCTTCATAGTCATCGCCGTGAAAACCTCTGAACTTACAAAAAGATTTTTTGTTTAATGTTGACTGCCTTAAAATCACATCTGTTTAATTTTAACGCAGTATTCTATCACACAATGACTGTGAAATATATTTTCACGTGTTAGCGAATAGTCACGGCATTTCGATTTGTTGAACATTTATGACTCGTAACTACACGTAACTATAACAATTTCACGGATTTACATATTCTATAAATCACTCTACTGCAGCACACATATATTTTTCTATTACTTCACTAGGCGTTTCTAGGTAACGGTTCCCAACAATGGAAATTCCTCTGCTCTCGTGCTTATGTCGTTGCCGGCTAGCTACCATCTCACAACTAATTCATGCCGACAACTTCTAGCCATAACTGACTAACTTCAACGTCAAAATCAGAATCAAAATTCTGTTAACAACAGACGTTCAGTCGGCCAGTATGTCTTGATGTCAACCCCCATATGGGGCCCAAGACCAGATTTTTCTTACTGTCAGACAGTTGCGGGTTTGTTGATGTAGGGCGCCCTCTCTGATAAGAGGGCGGGTCTACTGACCCTCGCCAATCCAGTCATTTTCGGAAACGAGTCCCACGGGACTCATGACCATATTTTACTGTCTCACATTCGAGACTCCCCCAGTATGAAGGGCCAGGTCCCCTTATACCTCTCAAGAGCGGCGTTATATTCAGTTATACCCCCAGGCACTAGGTTCTCTTTTCATCGCCTCCTACGACCTGCAGGGCTATGGTGGAGGTATTAGAAGCCGCCTCCATACGGGCTACTGCTCACTCCCGACTCACTAACTCACTGACTGTAACTTTTCCCGATGTCCCTCGCTATATAGCCTCGGCGCGGACAGCAGAGAACCACGCCGCTTTCCAAGTGTCTCTATTATTGCGTTATTACTGATTACAGCAGACAAGTGTTCATCGAGTCGTTACCTAGCAACGGCTGTCTCTTCCGGAATCACTACTCCGTCCTCATTTTTCTTCACAATATATTAAACAATTTAAATTTGGAGTGTAATAACCGTGAACAGCGAAGCCTGAATAGTGGCTGTTTATTCAGTCAGCGTATGGCCTGTTCTCTCTCCATCTGAATGTTAAGTAACAGTGGATAATTGCACATTAATTAAATTTTTGTTTCTTACACAGGAGGAGTTCATCATAATCTGAATTAATCAGTTTATCTTAAATTATACACCTCCGGAATTACAAAACACGACTTCTTTTTCTCGTAATCCTTCCGTTTCTGTTTTTTTTTTTATAATCCGAAACCTGGGTGTTAGCACGCTATTTATAATTTTATCTGCGGAAAAAGTCAGTTAAATGTACACCTCATATTTTTACAATCTTGATTATAAGTACATAATTAAATTTGATTTCTTAATTTGTGTGGTGTTTCCTGTTTATAATTTTAGCAAGTGCATTTTGTGACACCGATAAAGCAAGCAACCAAATCTTGGGAGAAGGATGCAGTACTTTTGCTTCTGACTATCAAAAAAGAGGATTTAATTAAATTCCGATTTTAACCAATTAGTCACTGAAAGGTTGATAGCAGTGATATCCCTCGATATTGGCAAGTATCCCTCGATACTTGCTTTAGGCAACTATTGTAGTGGCGTGGCAGAGTTTGCGCATGCGCGGTAGCGTCACATGACTCAGTGCCTTGTAAACAATCAAGTCACTGGTCACCTAGTGCTTATTCTTGTGTCTACAGAGTGAGTTATGATGTGTCCTGATACCAGCTGCGAAATTCCCACTGTTACCCGCTTTCTTCGCGCTAAAACTTGAGTGATGAGGAAATTCATTGTGGATTATGCGGCCAAAATGTAATGAGCGAAGGAGCTGTGAGGCAGTGAAGTAGACTGTTTAAAGATTGGCGAAGAAATGTTCACGATGAAGAGCGAAGTAGTCGGCCGGCCATCTTCAGCGAGTGATGATCCTGTTGAAAGCGGTGATCAAAAGATTTGTGAAAGATGGCGCTTCATAATTTCAGAACTTTCATGTGGCGCACTGTTCTCCATGAGATTATCACAGTTAGGCTCGGCTGTCACAAGTTTTGTGCAAGTTTGGTGATACGCCTCTAGGCTACTCGGGGCGAACAGCCATAAGGAAGAAGCAATGTGACATGACGCCTGAAAGCAGGAATAGTGGATCCAGAAGAGACAGACTTTCTTAAGCACCGGCTTGGTAAATAATTTCCTGACGCGAATCGTAGTCAACGATGAAAATGGATCCCAGAGCCTGGGGGTATATCCGGGCCACCTTGTTCCTGGGGGATATAAATACGGGGACCTGGCCCTCCAGGTTGAGGGTCTCGAACCTGAGAGAGTAAAATGTGTTCATGAGTCCTACGGGACTCGGACCCGAGAATGACTGCGTTGGTGCCGGCCAGTAGAAGTTGTAAGCGACAGACCCAGCCCCTCGTGAGGGAGGATGTTACATAAGAGCTATAACTGCAAGTGTTGAGTTGGAAAAATTACTGGTCGTGAGTCTCAAGGGGCTTGTCGCCAAGATGAACTGAATGGTGGTAAACCGCCAGTCGTAAGGTAACTCTGACTCTGACTCTGACTCTGTAAGAGGCCGTGGAGACCCATAGGGTTGTGAGACGTCGAGACTTCCACATTTTCTAGACAGTCGGCTCAAGGATGACCCTGAGGTTGTCAGCCTTACCTGCCGGCCGCCCTTTATCCCCCGGAAGTTTCCTGGTACTCATTTCTGTTAGAGGCTGAGTCGACCTCAGGGTCATAGTGAGGCTGGAAGGATTAGGTAAATTCAAATATCCAATGACCTCATCGGGAATCGAAATCACGACCTTCCGACTTGTTGCATAGTGCCTTATATATTCTACCCAACAGAAGCGTGTGAGGGTGGGACTGCGTGTGAAGCAGAGAGCCAGTTAGTGAGTGCCAGCTTGAGTCACCCCCAGTTGAAGGGGGCGTGACAAGTAATCAGGCCCCTCCTCTCACTGAAGAGGAAACGCCTATTCAAAACACGAAAAAGTCCTGAAACAAATATGATCATGAGTCCCGACGAGATCCAAAACCACGAATTGTTGTACTGGCGAGGACCAGCAGCAATTAGCAGACGGAGAGAGAAAGGAAAGTAGCCGATTAGTTCTTCCCAGAACTTCTTTTTAAATAAGTTTTAGATACGCTTCGTGTTTCAAAGAAGCAATCGTGCTCTTCAATTAGATCTTTCCTGCAAGTTCCCAATTTTAATAGCTACTCTCAATCCCTACAGCTACTCGTTCTTGTATTTTGGGGTTCTCCAACATTAACGCCAACACTTGGTGCGATGTCGAGCCAGCTCCACTCAGATCAGTTCACATAAGCTGCTTCCCCAATAACCAACCAAATACATTAAGTGGACTTAACGTCCATGTATTTATCGTCCGTCAATATTGCAACACTTGTTTATTCATCACTTAATCTTAATCTTAGTTTAATATTTTACACTTTGACACAACATGTTTCGGCACTAAACGGCCATCTTCAAGTGTCTTGATATGTTACAAACATTTTATTAAATTATGTTAAGATTAGGTGGTGAATAAACAAGTGTTGCAATATTGACGGACGATAAATATATGGACGTTAAGTTAAACAATTGCAACAGGATGCTGAAATACAGAATTACGTTAATTGGAGTGCTTCTTGGGAAGCTGATCGTCACTCAGTAGTTAACAAACTTTCCGCCTTTTACGGGACCCGAGGATTTCTATCAGAGTCTTCATGAGAACCCGCCTCTGGCATTTATCGAGTGACAGTCCGACCTCCCACCTCATCCTCACACCGCAACTACTTAAAGCCCACTTGTAGACTACTTTCCTTATTTTGAAAAATAAAAGTAGGCTTATCATATCACCATGCTGTCTGTGTGTCTGTATGTGTGTTCCCTAGTTGTTACTAGGCAACGGCTCGGCAACGATTAAAGACGGTCGATATTGTGTCATATATTCAATATGTAGTGAAAGGAAAGCAGGCTACTAATACTTCCCAGAACTTTTTGTAATACTATCATACCGCCTAAGTTTCATCTTAATATTATTCTCCAGTTTTCTTCTTGGTATTCAGTGTACATCTAGACACGTAACAAGAGAAATAAAGAATATTTATTCTGGGATGTGAAGCCGTGTAGTCTGGTAGAAGTTTATCGACAGTCTAGACCTAGAAAAAATTGTGGCACTCTACTCCGAAATGCCAGCATATTTCTACCAGTCTACACGGTGTCACAACTCAGATCATAATATCTGCCTCAATAATCCCACACCTCACATCCAATAAAAGGTTTCCCCTGCATATTCCTTGTATCATGTGTCTTAACTGCGTGTTCGGTTCATCGCAGCCTCCCACGTCCCACCTAACAATGCTAAGTGAATTGTAAAACAGAAGAAACATTTCATGTCTGAGAAGGGAACAAGAGTAACGAGGCTGCGGCAAAAATACGGTGCCTACAGCGGAATTATAATTACATTAACTTGACTTGACCAAACAAACAAACAAACAAACAAACTCGGTGTTTTTAGTCAGCAAGCGAACTATACCGACCGAGCGACCGCCGCTTGTCGGCGAAGTTACTACCAACTTTAGCGGATAGAGGGTGTCGCGCGGTCAGCGCAACGGATCCTCACGGCCGTTAATTTCAGTTTCCTAGACCGGAGCCGCTATTTCCTTGAAATAGCTCCACAATTATCGTCACGAGGCTGAGTAAACCCCTTTCCAGACTCACTACTTCTCAGAAAAAAACCTGGTAGCGCCGAGAATCGAACCCGGACCTCTGGATCTGTAGCCAGGAACGCTGACCACTAGACCACTATACCACAGAGGCGGTCCAAAATAAAGAGAAAAGCAAGGAGAGGTTCTTTTTGAGATGTTGGTATGGGCTGCATCATGAACATCATGAACTACGCTGCCGCAAGAGAGAAGACTGAAAAAGTATGTTAAAGCAGAGGTTCAACAAGACATTTCAAGACCTGCTCGATATATGACGCACGTGATACTGAGATAATGGAGGTTAACGTACTCGGCTTGCTTTCCTAGATTTCTCTGCATGAAGCAATAGAGAAACTGCTAACAAGTATCACAAACGATTAAGAAATGGTTCCTTTCGCTTTTATTTTGCCCTGGGACGACCTTGTTCTTGTATACGGTAGTGGACAGGCACCTTCAATATCGGTAAACAATAATTCTTCAAGATTTAACCGCGATTTCATCAGCGTTAGTCAGCTGCAGACCTCTCAAGTTTATTCAGTCAAACCGATATTACAAATTAAGATAGTAATATTTTATTTAAATGACAATTTTATAAGCCATTATTAAAATAAAATGTGACTGATGATTTAGCCACGTTTAAACAAATAGTTAACTGATCGAGCCCTAGGTGAGGATGAATTTTTGTTCTATTTTCGATTGTGAACAGGTCACACGCATATTATTATTATTGTGGCATGGCGCCATAGAGCCATAATCATGTAGGATTGCTAGGAAACGCTCATTAAATATTTCCCGCTGCAACAGATAGGCACGCAACAATACTGGAACTGTTGGAAAATGTATTGTAGCGTGTAGAGCCGTTGCTATGCAACGGGCTGGTATACCAGGGTCGTTTTAGGGTAACGACTCGGTAAACACGTTTGCGCAGCAAATGATCGACGCGTAAAAATAGAGGTATTGTTGGAAATGGTGTTTTATACGTGGTTCGTGCTGTGGAGTTGCCTTGAAGAAATTTGGGGCGATAAAGTCAGTATTATACGAGAGTCTGTGAAGAGAGAACGTGCGCGTGTGAAGCTAAAGACTCTTGAATGTTAGAAGCCGTTGCCAGGGAACTGCTGATGAAGACTGGAAAAGATTGAGGGGGGGGGGCTGTGGTGGTTTGTAAATTGTGGAGATTAGCACACACATAAATCCTAACAGTATCTTCTATGTGCTCCGTGCCGAAGCTATAAAATGAGGCCAGCAGCATACATTACCAGAAGAAACCGAAATCTTGAAAACTATGTAGAATGCTGACACGAAAATTGTTAATACGTATAAATGGCTTGTATTATTGACTATGACAGATCCGTCCTCTCGTGAGAGAAGACGCCCCACTGTCTGATATTAACAAAGTCTAGTCTTGGGCCCCGGATGGAGCTTGAAACCAAGACTACTCGCCGACTGGCCGTCGGCTGTAACTTGACTGACTTTGACTTGACATTAAAATTGCCAGACCGACAAGTGGTCTGAAGGCTCCCAGAGCCGTCAGAGAGTCCCATGGGACACCGAGCCAGGAATCTTTGTGTGGGCGAGGGACAGCAGCAATTTACTGGACTGGAATGGAATTGCCAGACCAGGGTAGTTAGAGGAGGCGCTTTAGAATACACCCACAGCAGTCCTACTAGTCGTAACTAGACCACTTTGTCACTAGGGCACAAAATTAGATGGACTTGGTCCTCCAGATTTGGGGGGGAGGGTGCGAGGGCTCCCAGAGCCATCAGAAAGAGGAATATGACCATGAGTCCCGTGGGACTTGGAATCAAGCGTCACAATGCTGGCGAAAGCAGAGCAGTCACTCATTCCAATGCCAGAAGTTGTAGTGGGTTAGAATGGTCAGGAGTGAGTGAATGAGAGCCAGATAGTCACTCCCCAGTATAGAAGGAGTGACCAGTATTAGTCGGATCACTCCTCTTGGCCCCATTTCAAAATAAGTAAAAGTCAAAAGAACGAAAATACGGTCATGGGTCCAGACGGGGCCCGAAACCAAGAACGACTGCGCTTGCGAGGACCAGCAGCAATTTATTGACCTCGACTGGACTGGGTTACCAGACCAGGCCATACCAAACAACGAATGCATGAAGATGAAGCAGACTGGGAACACTTGGAGTGTGCTGTAGGTATTTGCAGAAAGTTCAGAACAGTGAAAGTGTAAGGAATATAGTTTTTCGGATTATTGGTGTATAATGGCTCCAAGCATAGGAGTGAATTTGCGGGTTACGGCGCACTGTAGTCAAGATGAAAGTAAATATAAGGAGGATGTGTTTCCCCTGGCGTATAAACAGACAGAAGATGATCTTAAGTACAATTTCTTCAGATATTTCGACGGGGCATTAGAGGCGAGAAGTTACAACGTTTGCAAAAGAACATTATATAGGTTATGTCTTAAATCAGGAAGGCGTTTGGTCTGATAAAGATGAAGACATTCTAAGGGCCATACGACACGGATTTCGACAAACCGTACTCGTTGTGTGGGAGCAACTGGATAGGTGGCCCAAAATTGTGTATGGACGGCCTGTGTTTGGGACCGTAGTAAGTGTAACTTTTATTGGGAAGGAAAAAATATATATAGGTCAGGTTGCTGATTCTTCCATGTTCGGGGTTATAAAGGTGAAGGTAAAACCGCGTGGAAAGGACCTTTGACTAGAGTGTGCAGACCAGACGGCGATGATTGCGCAGTCTGGTGGGAAGGTAATAACCAAAACTAAAGGATCCAAAGTTCTAAGTAATCGGCCCCGCACG
The DNA here is from genome assembly GCF_002891405.2 of Cryptotermes secundus. Taxonomy (NCBI): domain Eukaryota; kingdom Metazoa; phylum Arthropoda; class Insecta; order Blattodea; family Kalotermitidae; genus Cryptotermes; species Cryptotermes secundus. The sequence continues at coordinate 632,808 of NW_019723911.1, read as the reverse complement.
AATATCTGCAGACACAGAAGATATTCCTTCCCTAGCTGCTGGCCGGTTTCTTGGTGACATATGGAGTTATAGTGCGGAATTAGATAAGTTTGCGGTGTCTCCAGAACCAGATGCTCGGGTCACTCCAGTGGAAGCTGGATCTAGTCGATGCCTAATCTTTGGAACACATAGACTCTTGAATGTGCTCAGGCCCAGTTCTGCAGTCACTCTGTCGGTATAGTTCGCTTGCGGACTGAAGCCACGGATTTTTGTTGTTGTAATTTTTCTAGGCAGCAACTCGATAAATAAGTTCCAGCGGCAAAAAATAAAAATGCAACAATAGAAGACTGTTGGACACGGTGTTTTCTATGCGATCCGCGTCGTATCAGACAGTCAACATGTAGAGAAAAATGGAGGCGATTAGTTCTTCCCACAACTTATTATTATCATTTAAATATACTGGTGTGTGCTTCTACCGCTTGGACCACTGTTACAGTTACCGACTCCAATAAACTTCAGCACATGCCAAAAAATTTTCAGCCCTTCGCAACATTATAATTTTTCAAGATATCAAATACCTGTATGATATTTTATTGAGAGAATTAAATTTGCTGACACTGTATATCAGGTGTAGTCACTCTGATGCTTTATTTTTAATAAGTGTTTATATTGACGCTAAATGTTGACCCTCTCTCCTAGAAACAGTCAGCATTCGTGTTCCTACTCAGGACATAAGTAGTTAGTTATTTTGGTTTCTTGGGCTGGTGTGAGGCTGAGTCCACTTGGTATGTCGGCCATTGATTGACCTATTGTATCAGTCTCGGATGATAGATGATGAATGTGGAGCAGTCACTGGAATGATAATTGGCAGGGGAAACCGAAGTACTCCTAGAAAACCTGCCCGAATGCCACTTTGCCCACCACAAATCCCTCATGACTTGATCTGGGCTCGAACTCGTGCCGCCGCAACTAACCGCCTGAGCTATGGCACGGACATCGGGACATACGTAACTTTACCATGTTCAGTTGCCCCTCCAGCCACTGTCCTTCAGCTGGAGGAGCTTCTGCTGCTAATGAAGTATGTAAATCTACAGATATTTTTAGAAACTTGCGTTTAAATGTAAATAACCTGAACTGATTCAATTTTTTTTATTTTGTCCTTGTGTTTGTCTATTGCTGTTGTTGTTTTTTATTCGAGCTGACTCTGTAATTTGCCACTGGCTATTGAGGTCGGCTCGTAAATAAATAAAGAACCGAACTATTATCATTATTATTGTTGTTTGCAGGAAGGTTTATTATCTAAGTACAGGTTATAATTGCGCTAATCATGTAGGGTATTAACATAAAGGTTCGTATTGTCATCGTGTCTGTGATAACTGGAATTTACGTAGCTTATGAATATGCACCCACATCTTCACACAAAGTTCCATATACCGGCACGCATTTCATTAATTTACCGCTTACGGACTGAAAGTTGAATGCAAATTTTCGCACGGTCGCCATATCACTGTTTGCAGTTCTACAAAGTAAAGTAAAGTAAAGTAAAGTAAAAGTATCCCTGTAACAGGCCTTGGAGGCCCACAGGGTTGTGAGATGTTGAGGCTCCCACATTTACCAGACAATCAGCTCATAGATGGCGGCAAGATTGTCAGCCCTACGCGCCGGCCGCCCTTTGCCCCCAAGAATATTCCTTGTACTCATTTCTGTTAGAGGCTGAGTCGACCCCAGGGCTATAGTGCGGCTGGAAGGATTAGGTCAATTGAAAAAAAATCCAATGCCCTCATCGGAATTTGAACCCGCGACCTTCCGGCAGATATGTAAATATCGCTCCCATCTTACATGTTCGTATATTCCTGTTGGTGTTATCAGTACAGGCCTGATTGTAAGAAATTGGAAAATACGTGGATAGGCTGACATGAAGTTCATATGAAACGACATGAAAATGTGTCCACTGATTCAGAAATTAGAAAGGCAGACACAAAGGCACATACAACATGGTCTCATAAGTCAATTTGTCTTCCTCAAGTAAGGAAAGAGGCTAAATATTTGTTATTTCAGCCATCTCTTTCTTTCGTGTCGAATTCTTGTGAGCATCATAAGAGTATCAGGCACAACCAGCTTATCAGCAAGAAGAGACAGGCCCCCACACACCGCCTCTTAGACGCTTTCCAATGTACTGTATAGAGCTTCGAGTCGAGGAGTTCGCACCTTGGTTATCTCTCATTTTTAATAAGACAGGTTTCGTAGGAAAATATTTCTTCTTTCCACGACAGGACGATCGTATCTATGCGGAAATCGAACTAAAGGACTACGAGAGTATTAAAATAATTTCTATTATTTCATGCATCAAAATCCACATTAGATATGCCCCAAAATGACGAAAATATCCAGAAAATAACGATATTCTGTACAATAAAATTATGAGCTGCTAACGTACCCTCAGAATGAGATGTAGGCTGTATTATGGTTGAAAACTGTTTCTGCATAATCCTAATCAAAATGATGGGCGATACAAAGAAGTGGTGAAATTTCCTTCAGAACAGATACGTCCAAAGGAATCAATAACAAAACTAAATTATATTCGTCATGAAGTTAAAAGGAAAGGAACTCTTCCCTAAAAGTACTCGAATCTTTAACATTCCTGTCTCCTATCTAAAATATAAATATTAAAACGTACAAAACTACATTTTACCTGCTATTTTGTATCGGCTTGGTCTATTATTCTACGGGAAAATCTCAGTCAGATAAAGGGAAATTCAGGACAGGGTGCGGAGGGGGATGTTTACTCCTAAGAGGAAGCAAGTAAAAAAGGGCTTAAAAAAATCACACAATAAAGACCTACAAAATACCTGGGTGGTTTTCACGAAACAGTATATAGGGGATCAGAACAACTACGACGACGTGTGGAATGTGTATTACGCACGGGGAAATGCACACAACATTTACGTTGGAGAACCTCAAAAGAAGAGATCAGTTGAAAAATCTAGATGTAGATGAAGAGCAAATTGAAATGTATCTTGAAGAAATAGGGCGTAATGGTATGTTTCAGGCTATTAGATTAGAACAGATCATTTCTTTAATTTAATTTAATTTAATTTAATTTGTAGCATTATATTCAATGATGCTGTCAGCAACAGAGTGGAATGATTTGACGATTAATGACTAACGCGTAACATGGAAGGACCGGTCATGGCCTGATTTAATACACTATCCTGGTATTATCCTGAAGGAAGAGAGCACGGAAAACCTCAGTCAGATCAACCGGTGTATCAGCTGAAATTCGAACCGTGCACCGTGTTAATACGAGGCAGAAATTTCACCGATTTAGCGAACTTGCTCGGTAAACTATGAAGACATCTGCTTAGTTATGTAAGATTTGAGGTTTTCACGGCGGTGACTATGAAGAATGTAGTCTTTTGGGATGTGGCGCCTTGTAGATCTTGTGTGAACCGACGTTTCGTAGGAACGTATCTTCTCATCTTCAGGGTAGAGAAATCCGCGAGCGAGGAACCCACGTGAGCAGGTGGTTGCAGCCACTCTGGTTCCTCACGCATGGATTTTTCTACCCTGAAGATGGAGGCGATACGTTCGTCCGAAACGTCGGTTCAAACAAGATCTACACGGCGCCACATTCCAGAAGACGGCGTTCTTCATCTAGTTAGTTGGTTTGTGGTAGAACATTTAAGAAGTCAATTTTCTGTGGGTTGCTTCAGATGCTGGGATGGACAATCTAGGGTAGGCGTGTCAACCTGGCGGCCGCAGAGCAATCTGTCGCACTGGGAGGCCTTGCGGTCCGGCCTCGTTTCTTCTCATGGTCAACAATAGATTTTCCGTGACGTAAGAGGTTAGAGGGTGGGGTCATGTCTAAAGCTCCTATACCCTTTTTTATATACAAACACTGACAGCTATGCATTGCATTCCCTCCCTAACTTGCTGCCTTTGTAATGAAGACTTGCATTCCTGATCCTTCAATTTATTTGCTGGCCAACTAACAGACTCCGTTCGGTGTTTTGTCATCGCACTGAGACAATCTTGTCGCGAGGTGCCGCAAAGTTTTGTGGCTTGAAAAAATGAAATCATTATCATCCTAGAAGTGTAACAGAAAGTTGTGGCTGAGGCTAAAATATTTTAAGATCAGTTACTACAAGGCATGGCCGTGTCATAGCTCAGGCGGTTAGTCGCTGGCTTCCCACTGCGGCGGCCTGGGTCAAGTTATGTGGGATTTGTGGTGGACAAAGTGGCACTGGGACAGGTTTTCTTCGAGTACATCGATTTCCCCTGCCAATTCGCATGCCACCGGTTGTTCCACAGTCATCATCATCTATCATATGGGGCTGGTACAATAGGCCAATAGTGGCCGCAGTACAGGGTGGATTCAGTCTCACCCCATGAGAGAAAAAATAAGAAACCACAAGATATAATTACAGGTTTAACATGCAATTTCAAAGAAACAAAATACAATTTTGATAAGGCAGTAAAAGGTGAAGATGACCCTGTGCTTATTGAGTTAAGCATTGTGTCAGAAGCGCATGGGAGAGTGAGGTGCTGACCTCGTCAACAGATGGAGAAGATAGACAGCTTCTGAAGATACGAGTATACAGGTGTCCCAGAAGTTTGGTGCCATATTTTAGGAGCATACTGAGGGTTCCATATAGAATAACTTTGAAATAGGAACCCATGTCCGCAAACGTAAAATAGCAGCGCTAGGGCGGCATTTAAAATCATTTCGTTTAAACTTGGCGCCTCCATGTCGAAGAGCACAGGCATATTACCCCCTCCAAACTCTCAAGACTCATCTGCTAGCGTAGATGTTGGAATTGGCGCCCTCAATTTTCAATGCATGCGTTACACCGACGAAAGAAACTTTGGCGAACCCTTTCAAATATTTCACGTGCCTCACGGATCACGTCACATGCAACAAGTGTTCTGGCCAACAGCTCGGAATTCATTATTCACAGGCGTGTCGTAGATGAGGCTTTTCACATGGCCCCAGACGAAAGAGTCCAGAGGTTTCAAGTCTGAGGATTGGGGTGGCCAAGGCACTGGGCCTCCTCTTCCTATTCAACGACCATGAAAGCAACATCCAGGTAGTCTCGTAGTCTCCAGGTAGTCTGCTGCCTTCCTCGACGTAAGTCAGGCATTTGACAAAGTTTGGCATCCAGGCCTGCTTTACAAAATCAGAAGAATTCTACCGGTCAAATATTTCGCAATACTGCAGTCGTACCTAACAGACAGAGAATTCGAAATAAAAATCAACGCTGAAGTATCCAACCGAAGAAACATACAATCAGGAGTTCCTCAGGGCAGTATCTCAGGGCACTCCTCTACGTGCTATACACCTTAGATATACCGACCACCGAATCAACAAAAATAGGTACGTTCGCAGACGACACAGCAATTTTCGTTACGTCAGAAGACCCGGTAATTGCTTCATCTAATTTACAAGAACATCTGAATCTAATGGAGAAATGGCTACACCGATGGAAAATCAAAGTGAATGAAAGCAAATCGGCGCATATGACTTTTACTCTCAGGAAAGGCAACTGCCCCTCAGTACATCTAAATCATGTTAACATTCAACAACAGGATGTAGTAAAATACTTAGGACTACACCTGGACTCAACATTAAACTGGAAACACCATATAGCGAAGAAGAGA
>NW_019723911.1:614884-627061 GCF_002891405.2 Cryptotermes secundus | reverse complement strand
AAAAAAAAAAGGTAGTCTCGTGATACAATGCTGAAGTGTGCTGGCGCTCCGTCATGCTGTATCCACATTTGCCTCCGCACAATCAGTGGCACGTCTTCTAGCAAAGTCGGAAGGATATGTTCCAGGAACCCCTTGTAAAAGGGCCCACTGATTCGCGGTGGTAGAAAGAAAGGCGCAGTCAAGTGATCACCAATGATGCCCGCCCAGACACTGACAGAAAATTGCGCCTGGTGGTAACCAACTACAGTAACGTTGGGGGTTTCGTCAGCCCAAACGTGGCTGTTTCGACAGTTGAACCAGCCATCTCTTGTAAACTGCACTTCGTCTGTGAATAACACGTGATTCAGGAAGTTTGGCTGATGTAAACACTGGTTCAGTATCCACTGACAAAATTGAACTCGTACGAAGTCAGCTGGACCTACGCCGTGTACTCGCGTTGGATGATACGGATAAAGCTGTTGGCCGTGCAGGCTCCTCCAAACACTTGATTTTGATGTCCCCACAATCTTGGCAATGGCACGAGTGCTGGTGGATGGCTGTTCCTCTATGCAATGCAGTTTGACATTGAGGCGCCAAGTTTAAGCAAAATGAATTTAAATGCTGCCCTAGTGCTGCTATTTTACATTTGCGAACATGGGTTACTATTTCAAAGTTGCTCTATAGGGAACCCTCAGTTCGCTCTTGAAGTATGGAACCGAACATCTGGGACAACCTGCATAGCTGTCAGGAAGCTGTAACTCTTACATTAAATAAATGTATGACATTTATCAATCAATTAATATTCAAAGCTATTTACAATTGCTAGTAGCGCTTAGAGAAGAAACTGCAGCGTGCTTGAAACGTTTAATGCCTTGATAGAGCACTTCACACAGTAACGAGTGGGACTTGCCTGATATCACGAACTCGGTACGCAGTCCAAGCGAAGAGAGAGAAAAAATTCTGCCCTGTTATATAAGACACCCCCTGGAATGGGGTTTCTAGGAAATGTTAGTTGTAGTCTGATATGTGTATATATATATGACTGACAGCAAATCAAGAACTGTGTTATTGCCAAGATATTTGAAAACAGCATGGTCATATAACGTCAATATTTCTGGCTTCTTATTGGAATTTTCATATTCGAAGCGCAGAAAAAGCACTCACAATCGTAAATGCTCTGTCGCAGAGGAAACTGAGATCCAGACTAATAAGCTGCACAGACACTCATAGCTACCAGTCGTGTCTATCAAACACAGCAGAGCTTGAAGGATGATATTAAACACATGTATAGGCATAGAAGGCATAGGAAATGCATAATGGTAGCGGTAATGTGACCAAAATACATACAATTTATTCCTGCTGACAGAGGTTCGAAAATATGTAAACAGAGCTTTGCTACTGAGAGGTACGAGATAAATACAAAGTTGTCCCTGTGCTTCGACCGCCTCTGTGGTCCAGTGATCAGAGTTCCTAGCTACAGATCCAGAAGTCCGGGTTCGATGCCCGGCGCTACCAGATTTTCTGAAAAGCAGTGGGTCTGGAACGGGGTCCACTCAACCTCATGAGAATAATTTAGGATCTATTTCAAGGAAATAGCGGCTCCGGTCTAGAAAACCGAGATTAATGGCGATGGGGATTCGTTGCGCTGACCACGCGACACCCTCTATCCGCTAAAGTTGGCACTAACTTTGCCGACAAGCGGCGGTCGCTCGGTCGGTATAGTTCGCTTAAGGACTAAAACCACAGACTTTTTTGTTTTGTCCCTGTGCATCATTAAGCATCATCACATGAAGATGGGGCAGCAGCGATATAGCTCCACGGTTTCCAGACCTTGGCACTAGATGACAGCAAGTGTAACCTTGACGCCTCAGCCGTTTTATCTCCGGTGAATAGCTTCTGGTAGCCATTGGATGAGAGGACAGGTTAGCCTTAGCTTCTGATGGTTTCCTACTTAGCTTATTCCTCGGCAGTAAATACGGAAGCGGTATGTTCCACCGAAACGCCTGGCTCTCTCCGAACTACATGGCGTTACAACACGGATGACTGTCCTCTAAGGATAACGTGACATGACCGAACAGTTAATGAGAGGCGTGATCCGTTGCTAGGAAATAACAGCATAGTAAACACGCAAGAATAAAAGAATATCCTGGGGTTGTTTGAATCTTCCACAACTCCATGCTGGTACATGTCCCCGAGCATTTTGCTCACTTCTGCTTATTTTCTAGGATAAGCTTCCTTGGGGGTTGTCGAATCTGTAGGGGTCCTCAAACGTCGATATGGTGGTACACACTATGGCCCGTCTGCAGCTAGTGCTTTCATCGCAAAAGAGCATTTGTATTCTGTGATCAATTCCTCTAATTCACGCATTTCTTCGTCGTTTAAGTTTGGCCTGACAAGAGCAATCATGCCCTGTAACTTTGTGGCTGTTCCTTGATCCAGGGGTGCCTCAGTATCGAGGAGGGTCACCAGCGTGATGGGATTGCAGTTTGCCAGTGTCTGGTCTCGACGGGTACAACCCGCTCTTCCCGGATTACGGTCCTGGCTATGTACAGTCCTTCGGCTCCAAGGGGGGTGTCTAGTTCAGCCATCACCATTGCCTCACACCGTGCCGATATCACATGGTCGGTCGCTACAAGAGGACGGGACAACCAGGGCTCGATGGTGATACTTCTTCCTCTTCGGGTCGCAGCAAGTGGCGACCGATGTCCATGAATGCATTATAGATATGCAGGATATCAGGTCACAGGATGAGCCAATCCGTGATATTCTCGAAGAACTTCTAGATGTGTACGGGGCCCCACTACGGCTTCCTTCAGTGTGGGGAAGGCCTCCCTGGATGCCCCAGTTTAATGTATTTCAGTGCAGAAATTTGCTGGAAATATTGTCTTTACTCAAAAGCTGCATTTTTATATATATTTTCTAATGGAGCAAAAGTAGCTTTTATAATTATAAATAATGTGAAAACTTCTCAGTCAGAAAAACCATCTTCTCCCTCTTGTGCCACTAGCATCATCTGTTTGTCTTCTGATGTGATGAGCTCAATAATGGCTCTGCAACAAAAATGAAGTCACATGAAAAACTTCATGAAGCACATACAATTGGAGTTAATTCTTGGCCTGGATACTGGCTATCCTGATGATGTTTCTTTTTTGGTCTTCCCCAGTCCCTCCCTCAATTCAGGTGATGGCTATTTCCTTCCACACTCTTTCCAATCTATTAACCATCCTATCATTTGGTGCTCCATATAATATGAGCTACTGAAAGCATCGCAAATAAACTAGCACTGAAACATATACAGGGTAACCATAAAAGCAACAGTCTGCTTGCTTAATAGAGCCATCACATATTTACGGTGCCATTACCTAGCAATGGATATTACTTCCCTGATTAAATTATTCCAGCTTTCAGCGAACAGGTCACATTAACAATTCATTTAAGTTTCATATTAGGGCAAATACTTGATTCAAAATTTCACCGAGATCTAGACAATGAAAGTTACAAAGAGACATATAAACACCGACAGACATAATATCTTCCTGTGTGTATATTTTATATATTTTCATAAACAAACTGTTCATTCATGATACCTTTCATTACAATCAATTTACTTAATATAGTGTAGCATCCTCAGCTTCATGTGCAATACATAACCAGCTCTCCTATCCTCACTTAAAATGTTAATGAAGCCAAACATTCTTGTATCAGATCTTGACACTTCAAGGTAATTGCAATAATTCACAACTGGGAAATATAACATGAGAATACATAAAAAAATAAATTTATTCACCACCAAAGATTCAGCACGAACTAGCAAATGTTTGGAAACATTTCAAGAATCAATATGAGGATAGGAATTTTGCCTATGGGACCAATTTTTTGACAACAGATACAATCTGTGGTCTAGGGGTCAGAGTTCCTGTCTACAGATCCAGAGGTCCGAGTTCGATTCCCAGCGCTACCGGATTTTCTGATAAGTGGTGGGTTTGGAACAGGGTCCACTCAGGCTTGTGAGGATAACTGAGCAGCTATTTAAAGGAAATAGCGGCTCCAGTCTAGAAAACCGAAATTAACAGCTGTGGGGATTCATTGCGCTGACCACGCGACACCCTCTATCTGCTAAAGTTGGCACTAACTTTGCCGACAAGTGCTGGTCGCTCAGTCGGTATAGTTCGCTTGTGGACTAGAACCTCGCAGTTTGTTTGTTTTGTTTTGACACAATTTATAACACTAGGCAATTCTTCAGAATACATGAAAGTGTTACTTGCCCTATTTGATAAAAGATCCATTTTCAACGATAATTTTTCATAAATGATTACATTTAAAGAAATTAAATTATACATCCCCCCCACAAGCAAAGACAGGTAGAGATACAGATTTTGTTGACAATTTGATTTTCACTAGGACCGTCAACCTTCAGGATTCTGACAGATCAGCAGCCTACATGTTACTTTGCAAAGAAAAAGCAGGTATCTGAAAAATAGCAAAGTTTGGGCCTGAAAAAACATGTCTGAATTGAGATAGAGATATTCTCTTTGGATTTGCTCTTGAAAATTCAGGATTCACACATGCTACCAATAAATTAACGCTGCAGAGCAAAGTCCTTAACAAGCTAACAGCTGATCTACTTAGGAAATTCCTTCCAGAACTCAAAAAGGGTTATGAAAAATTATATCATATGCATAAAATGTATGAGAGAACATCACGTTAGTTATGGGAGATACAAAAAGCGTTGGTATTGTTGTCCCTATGCACAGGCACCACAACATGAAATAATACAGCAGGTACTGACATAAAGCTCTGTGAATGCCACTGAGTATGAGATGAAGGTGAATAGTCAGCTTCTTGTCCTGGCCATGTTTACTATCACAAAATCAGGTGACCACAGTTCTTAACAAATCAAATACTGTGAGTATGGGATATAAGGAAAAATGAAATTATCAAATGCACAAAATAGGTCTACATACTGTATACTCTTGATCATGTGTGGATTACCTGGTTCACAGCTTATCCATACCCCTTTTCCTTAGCGTGTTCAAATCCCTTCTAAATTTTCCTAAGACTGTCCATCAATCTGTATGCATGACACAACTCACAAGCCAAAAAATGGATTTTCATGAAATTTGTAACTAGAAAATTTTACAAAGAACTGTGAAGCCACTCCAATTTTCATGTTTATACAATTTTAAAAACCACTTTACATGAACATCTACATTTGTTTCTGTGCATATATTGCCAAATATTTAACAGAGTGGAAAAAGGGTTGCACAAGATTGTGAAGAAAAACAAAACACATATTTTATGTCCACTATATCTCTCCTACAGGTCTCCTACAAATCATATGTTATCAACTTTCTATGTCCAACAACCACCTTGGTCTCCCGAACACACTCAAAACATGGATTATTTGTGCTTTTGGATTATTCATGAGCCCTTTCCCCCTCATTAGCAAAGCTAATTGGGGGTTTAATGTATTTCAGTGCAGAAATTTGCTTGAAATACTGTCTTTATTCAAAAGCTGCATTTTTATACATATTCTAATGGAGCAAAAGTAGCTTTTATAATTATAAATAATGTGAAAACTTCTCAGTCAGAAAAACCATCTTCTCCCTCTTGTGCCACTAGCATCATCTGTTTGTCTTCTGATGTGATGAGTTCAATAATGGCTCTGCAACAAAAAATGAAGTCACATGAAAAACTTCATGAAGCACATACAATTGGAGTTAATTCTTGGTCTGGATACTGGCTATCCTGATGATGTTTCATTTTTGGTCTTCCCCAGTCCCTCCCTCAATTCAGGTGATGGCTGTTTCCTTCCACACTCTTTCCCATCCATTAACCATCCTATCATTTGGTGCTCCATATAATATGAGCTACTGAAAGCATCGCAAATAAACTAGCACTGAAACATATACAGGGTAACCATAAAAGCAACAGTCTGCTTGCTTAATAGAGCCATCACATATTTACGGTGCCATTACCTAGCAATGGATATTACTTCCCTGATTAAATTATTCCAGCTTTCAGCGAACAGGTCACATTAACAATTCATTTAAGTTTCATATTAGGGCAAATACTTGATTCAAAATTTCACCGAGATCTAGACAATGAAAGTTACAAAGAGACATATATAAACACTGACAGACATAATATCTTCCTGTGTGTCAATTTTATATATTCTCATAAACAAACTGTTCATTCATGATACCTTTGATTACAATTAATTTACTTAATATACAGGGTGGGCCAGACTAAATTAGGCAGTTTTTGATCATTAATAACTAACCAATTCAACAACACATGGGATAATGGGAAAGTACCTTTTGTTGTGAATAGATAGCAGCATCATACGGTATGCTGTCAACGAGGTAAATACTCTGCCTACTTAGTGCGCATTGAGGAAACGTCATGGCCGGCAGACAGGTGTCTATCTAGCAGCGTGTAAAATGTGTGCACCTTTTCTCAGTTACTAACAATGTATCAGAATTCCAGCGTAGGATGTTGGAAGAGTTTGGACCGCCAGCAGTCCACAGGGACACAATCGTCCGAATAAACAAGCAGTTTGATGAAACTGCCAGTGCTTTGAATCCCAAGCATCCTGGTCACCCGAGAACTGTCCGAACTGCTGACACACAAGCACGTGTTGCTGCGGAACTGGCATCATCTCCTCAGAAATCGAAGTCTACCCGCCGTTTGTCGGCCCTACTGGACATTTCGAGGACAAGTTTGTGGAGAGTTTTGAGTGACATGAAGCTGATGCCATACCATCCACGGCTTATTCATGTTCTTAATGAGGACGACTTCGACAGGCGACTTGAGTTCGCCAAGGTGATGCTGACCAAGTTTCAGGAGAACCCTGACCTTATCCGGAATATTGTCTGGACTGATGAGGCCAAATTTCACACATCAGGATCAGTCAACAGACACAACTGCGCGTTGTGGCGGCCAGAGAACCCCAGTGCCACCATTGAATACGATTTCCAGTACCCGGGAGTGATGGTGTGGGGCGGCGTGATGTACGAAGGACTGATTGGCCCATTCTTCCTTGAAGGTTGCATCACGGGGGAAACCTACCTAAAGTTGCTGGGGGAAGTGTCATTCCAGAACTTCAGAGGAGAGAGAACTTTGATGAACTGTGGTGGCAGCAAGATGAGGCCCCACCACACTTCGCCAATATTGTTCGGGTGATCTTGCATCAAGTTTTTCCTCAACGCTGGATTGGCTGTCGAGGGTCTGTGGAGTGGCCAGCCCAATCAACCGACATCACCCCACCAGACTTTTTCCTTTGGGGTTACCTCAAAGACAAGGTAATCCCACTGACAGTGTGAAACATCTGCATGAGGTGATTGTTCAGGAATTCAATACAGTTGCGGTGAATATGTGTAAAAAGGCGTGTGAAAATGTTGCTTTGCAACTGCAAGCCTGTTTTGACTTAGGTGGTGTCCAGGTTGACCAGCATTTTGAAAATCGATGACTTATGTGTGTGCAATTCCATTTTTGTAACCATTGCAATTGTTAACATTTATCAATAAAAATAACATCTAATCAAAAGTTGCCTAATTGAGTCTGGCCCACCCTGTAGTGTAGCATCCTCAGCTTCATGTGCAATACCTAACCAGCTCTCCTATCCTCACTTAAAATGTTAATGAAGCCAAACATTCTTGTATCAGATCTTGACACTTCAAGGTAATTGCAATAATTCACAACTGGGAAATATAACATGAGAATACATAAAAAAATAAATTTATTCGCCACCAAAGATTCAGCATGAACTAGCAAATGTTTGGAAACATTTCAAGAATCAATATGAGGATAGGAATTTTGCCTATGAGACCAATTTTTTGACAGCAGACACAATCTGTGGTCTAGTGGTCAGAGTTCCTGTCTACAGATCCAGAGGTCCGAGTTCGATTCCCAGCGCTACCAGATTTTCTGATAAGTGGTGGGTTTGGAACAGGGTCCACTCAGGCTTGTGAGGATAACTGAGCAGCTATTTAAAGGAAATAGCGGCTCCAGTCTAGAAAACCGAAATTAACAGCTGTGGGGATTCATTGCGCTGACCACGCGACACCCTCTATCTGCTAAAGTTGGCACTAACTTTGCCGACAAGTGCTGGTCGCTCAGTCGGTATAGTTCGCTTGTGGACTAGAACCTCGCAGTTTGTTTGTTTTGTTTTGACACAATTTATAACACTAGGCAATTCTTCAGAATACATGAAAGTGTTACTTGCCCTATTTGATAAAAGATCCATTTTCAATGATAATTTTTCATAAATGATTACATTTAAAGAAATTAAATTATACATCCCCCCCACAAGCAAAGACAGGTAGAGATACAGATTTTGTTGACAATTTGATTTTCACTAGGACCGTCAACCTTCAGGATTCTGACAGATCAGCAGCCTACATGCTACTTTGCAAAGAAAAAGCAGGTATCTGAAAATAGCAAAGTTTGGGCCTGAAAAAACATGTCTGAATTGAGATAGAGATATTCTCTTTGGATTTGTTCTTGAAAATTCAAGATTCACACATGCTACCAATAAACTAACGCTGCAGAGCAAAGTCCTTAACAAGCAAATAGCTACTCATCTACTTAGGAAATTCCTTCCGGAACTCAAAAAGGGTTATGAAAAATTATATCATATGCATAAAATGTATGAGAGAACATCACGTTAGTTATGGGGGATACAAAAAGCGTTGGTATTGTCGTCCCTATGCACAAACACCACAACATGAAATAATACAGCAGGTACTGACATAAAGCTCTGTGAATGCCACCGAGTATGAGATGAAGGTGAATAGCTAGCTTCTTGTCCTGGCCACTTTACTATCACAAAAACAGGTGATCACAAAGCTGGTCTGGACATGGTGGCAAAAAGAAAGGTATCTGTCCCTGCAGTGGAACAAACCTTGGTTATCCAGCGCATCCCATGCACTTTACTTACTAAATTATCCCAGCACACATCAAATTATGGAGTTTAAGATTTACCTGAGGACTGCACCTTCAGTGCTGTAACGGTTCCAGTTAATGGTCCCTGGGTGAGAGATCTTGTATTCCAGAAGCTGATCCAATTGTGTTCTCAATTCCTGAAACAGATAACGCATGAAATTCACTTTCTGACAGCCTGAGTTCCTTACATCATTTGATTTGTGAATTATTCTGACCTTGACTAGATTTGCGGTGCTTTCCTGGCATTTAAAGCGTATTGACTTGTCAACAGCAATTGTTTCAAGACCATCTTCAATACAAACATCAACACCTTGTCCAAAGAATAGGAGGGGAAGAGGGTAGACCATCGTTGTATCATGTAGATAGATGGAAGTAGACTTTAATTTCAAGTGGTATACGAGGAATGGGCTTTCAAATTCCAACTGTTTCTCATTAATGGAACGAGGGTGAATGTAAACTCTTCCATCTTCAGGTGTTGTCAATTTGACATTAACTTGGGCCATCTTCCTCCTCCTCACAACAGACCTGTAAGTGAAAAGCATTTCCACACTCAACTTTAGTCAGAAAGCTGAGCTAGGCTCAGAACATACGAGAAGGGAAATGCAGAACGAGCTGAGAAATTGAACGCCACCTGCATCCATAGTATAAGTATGCAATCTATGCTTACATGTCACAATCATTGTAAAACACAAAACACTGCCTTATGTGGTTCCACGCAATTGAAAGCAGCCTGAAATAACTTGCTCAGTCCAATGTTATTTCCAAAATTCATCTTCACTGAATAAAGAAAAATTAGCATCATGCATATAGCCATGTGTTCATCATTCACTATCTGTATTCCCTAGCAGCACTGCGAACAGATTTTATTTGAACAACCCCATACAAGCTATTTTGAATGATGTGAGTTGGGTACCACATCTAGAAATCACAGAAAGTGTTTGCTAGCAATTCAAAGGAATATCGGTAACAACTACAATCACTTTTCCTAGGGCAGACTACATGAAGTGGCATAGGATGCAGGGGGATTAAGAAGCTTGGAAGGCAAAGAGATTCAAAAAGACAAATACCAAGTGGCCATCGTTGAGAAAACTGGGAGTTATAAAGCAGAAGCTGAAAGCGCTACCAAAAATCTATGGACAAATATCATTTTGGAGAACATGGCTCAAAGAGACATCTCACAGAAGGAAGACAAAAATTTTAGTTTCTAAAATTTTATAACACACTGTATATATGTGTTTAGTTACTATAAAATCTGTACAAAAGCCATTTGTGGGTTATGTGTGAAGTGTTACTCACCTTACAATGGCAACATTAGGATATAGGCCAGCACAGATAATGGCCTTCACAAGACTTGAATTACTAGAGTTGATGTTTGCATCTTCAGCTTTCGGATCCCTGCTGCTAAGGAAATTCATTTCATGAAGGTGTTCCGCAAACTGACCCTTCATGTCTCTGTAAAATTAAAAACAGAAGAACCAAATAACCTTATTGCTGCTTTAGTGTTCAGTATCTGGGCTCTACTATTCTGTTTCCTAGCTATGTCACCAACTTAAGAAAGAACAGATGATCTTTTGTGAGATCTGTGATTCTCATGGCAACAAATGTTAAAATTACTGTCCTCCAGGATGTGACGCCATACCTATTTACTGGGCTCCACAGCACCATGTTCCAAAAGATAATAATCCTGATGAAGCCTTATTTCCTTTCAGATGTTCTAAAGAAACCAAATTAAAATAAATCTGAAAATTACACGTGCAAAATTTCCACATTATAGGCCTCCAGGATCTGAAAGTAGTTTGGTACAAGGCCTATGGTTTGTAGTGGAATATGGAATTTTACACTGAGCACCAATGTCTGTGTGATTAGCATGCATGTAGGTGGGAAATACCTCCAAAAATATGAAGAGCACATACATACAAATTGATCCAGTGTGGTTCTGTGTGAAGCCTACAAGAAAAATATTAATATTCTACAAATACCTAAGCAATGAAAGTGTATTGGATGAAAGGAAGTAATCCCAGCAGAACTCACGGCCCCTTCTCATTTCTTCAGCTACTTCCCACTGCTTAAGTGCCTCAGCCAGGACCAAATGATCACTTTTCAGTCCCTTGGAGAGGCATAACTTCTTCTGATTCACTTCTTCTTCTCGACCCTGCAGAAATATATCACACCTAGTGCAATGTCCAAAGACAATTCAATGGGAAATTTGACAGTTCTCATATCTACCTGCAGATTTCCACAGATAACCCTTCCACTGATTCATTATTATACATCAAAACCCCTGAGGGGAGACTATGAAATCATGGCTTCAGTGAATATGTACACTATGACGTTCTATGGGAAAGTTCCTGGACTAGGTCAAAAAAGAAATGCTAGCTTAACTTACTCAATTTTGGCAGCCATCTCCTTGGGAATGTATACAGCAATCACATCTTTTTTTCCATGCCTCAAAAGTACCGGGGAAATCATTTTCCTTAATACTGTCGAGTATCGCTTGTGATTCCTTTTGGATGTCAGAGACAGTTTCAAAATGTCATCCCTTCAGTTTCATTTTCAATTTGGAAACAAAGTGAATTCACAGGGGACTGAGTCTGGTGAGTAGGGAGGATGGTGAATGATAAACATGTTGTTGTTAGTCACAAATTCTGTGGTTTTCAGGGACGCTTGGAAGGGCGCGTTGTTGTGATGAAGGAGCCAGATTTGGTTGCACCAAAGTTCTGGTCTTTTTTGTCACACATTTTCTCTCAAGCGAATCAAAATGTCAGAGTTGACCATACTGTTACAGGAACAAATTCACAGTGAACAATCACCTTGATGTCAAAAAAAATGAGCATGCTCTTTGTTGAACTCTAGACCTGCCACACCTTTTTTGTTCTTAGTGATTTTGGGCTCTTCTACGGTGACAAGTATTGCTTTGTAAGATTTGAGGCTTTCACGGCGGTGACTATGAAGAAAGCAGTCTTCTGGGAATTGGCACCGTGTATATGTGGTGTTAACCGACGTTTCGGAGGAACGTATCGCCTCCATCTTCAGGGTAGAAGAAAAAATATAAGAAATCTGCAAGCGAAGAGACCGTGAGAACCGGTAAAAGCAGACTGTGTTGGAAATATATTCACAGCTATGTGAGAGCAGAGAAGGAAGAGTGGAAGGGCAAGTATAGAAGTGAAAACAGTAGTGTGGGAGGGGGGGGAAGGGAGCTGGAACAAGCATGGTTTTTGTGTAGGGGAGAGAAAGGCAAGGTTAAAGGCTGGG
>NW_019723911.1:601878-614202 GCF_002891405.2 Cryptotermes secundus | reverse complement strand
TGTTTTCACTTCTATACTTGCCCTTCCCCCCTTCCTTCTCTGCTCTCACATAGCTGTGTATATTTCCAACACAGTCTGCTTTTACCGGTTCTCACGGTCTCTTCGCTTGCAGATTTCTTATATTTTTTCTTCTACCCTGAAAATGGAGGTGATACGTTCCTCAAAAACGTCATTTAACACCACATATACACGGTGCCAAATCCCAGAAGACAAGTATTGCTTTGTTTCTGGATCATAACCATACGAGTAAATCCATCTTTTCCATGCGTTATGATCCTAGAGAAAAATGTTGGGTCCTCATTAGTCTTCTCTAACAGCTCAAGACACAAGTTCACACGCCACTGCTTTTAATCATCTGTCAAGAGTCGGGGAACAAACTTCGCAGAAATGCAGAACATGTTCAAATTTTCTGTTAAGATCTCCTGGCGAACTCCAAAACTGATCAAAATGGTTTCTGCGAGCTCATGGATTGTCTGGCAACGGTCTTTGTGGATGAGTTCTCAAATTTTTTTCAACATTTTCTGTTGTTTTTCCGGTGCTTAGCTGCTCTGAATATTCGTCATCTTCAACTGACATGACTGGCCTTCAAACATGAATGCCATTCAAAAACCACTGTCTGGCTTAAAGAATGGTTCTCCAGAAGCCTCACGTAGCATTTCAAGGGTTCAGCAGTGGATTTACCAAGCTTCATGCAGAACTTTATGCAGACAAGTTGCTCAATTTTGCCAAACAGGACAGACAAAACGAAACATGAACTCGAATAAGCACTGGTGTAAAAACATTGCACATTCACAGCGCGGTGTCACGTGGCAGACTGAGCAATAGGCTTGTGGAAGTGTGACCTTGGCCTCCCCTCTCATCTTCTTTCACTGAGGCAGTTACAGCAGTTGCAGTCCAGGAACTTTCCGATACACCCCATATGCATCTTTTTCTGAAAAAGGCTGAGACAGAAAAACTGACTAGAGCATAGGTACAGTATCTCACTGTCACACACTGAGATCATCCTCCGGTGGCACACAGGTGTGCACAAACATACGCAGCATTAGTCTGCTGTAACATGTACTTGTACAACCTACAGTGAGATATTCATTTTAATGGGCATTTTCTTATGCACCATCAATTTATTCATATTAATGACAGCCATGCTCTTCAGTTTTAATGACAGTTTTATTTGTAAGCTTATTATTCTGGTTTCGCTCAACACAATCTACATACAGGGACACTGTACATTAAAACATCACAGGTTTCAGACATTTTGCCATCATCAGATACTGTACGTGTGCCTTTAACTAATCTGCTCTCTTCCTAAAATTGGAAATTTGCGAAGGATGATCACATGAAACTGGTAAATGCAGTCAACACCCACCCATTCCATTTCTTGAAGACCCATTGTAACATTATCCTCCCATCTACAGCTGCTTTTTCCAAAAGGCCTTTCGCTTTCAGGTTCCCTTATCAAAAGCAAGCACGCATTTCTCAGCTTCCCCATATATGCTATATGCACAGCCCATCTCATCCTCCCTGAGTCCATCATCTTAACCATGTGTAGTAGGCAGTATAGAATATCAAACTAATTATGCAATTTTCTCCAACCTCCTGTTGCTTCTTCCTTCTCAGACCCAAATATTCTCCTCAGCATTCTGACCGGAAACACCTTCAATATATCTAAAGGACTACCATGTGACATAACATGGCCATATTACACAGTGGCACAGGATCTTTTTTTAAGTCTTACCAATGGAACATGAAAAGCGTCCTTGAAACTGAGGCTAGCCGCAACAGAGAAGATGGGGTCAACACAGCTGAAGAGAGCACCCATCAGAATCATCTTCCCAGTCTGTGGATCAAGAGGTAATCTGGCCAAGTGGAAACCGAGAGGTGTAAGATTCTCATCAGCATCCAAAGCATTTAGATTCTCTAACAACTGTCAAATGAAAGCAGAACACAACACATTATTACTTCCAATCATTTTCTGCTTGCAGAAACAAAATGTGGAATTTCAGCTCCAAGAGAAGCAGGGATAATAGTGAAGTAAAAAAAAAAATTCTGCTGACATTAGATTTATATGTATCAAATTTAATCAAAATCTATAGCCTATCCTACAGGGTGGTTTTGTAGATGAAATAAGGCAGTATAATACAAAAACAAAGAAAAATACATATAAATAGAATATATGAAAAAGTAATGACTCACAGAAACACTGCAATATGATAGAAACTAGTAGTTACTATAGGATTCTGACAATGGTGTATAACACACAGAGATACTGGGTTTTCGGACTTTATCCATCCTCCTGGTTTTAAGATAACCAAGAAAAACACGACGTTTCGGAAGCTGGATCCGTTTCCATCCTCAGGTGAGGGAAAACACTTATTCTGTTGGGTACCTTAGAAAGAGCTAGCCTCAATCACTGGACAACCAATGTCACAAAACACAAAGATTATAAATACCTGAGACCAGGCTAAGTCCATGAGAGCTAATACGAAAAATATACATTACAAATTGTTCCAAACATCTACAAGTGTGGAACCAGGATAGATAGAGCCGTAGAAATTTATGTCACGAAACCAAACTAATAACCAGGTCCATGACCCCAAGTCATGGAATAGAAAGGAGAATAGTAAAAACTAATAGTGTCTTACTAGCGTCAACAATGGAGTAAATCACGTCTATCTAATATAGAACCTAACAGAAATCAATAAAGACATATATCACATCATACAAATCTCTATGTGAATTGGTGACTTCATTCCTAATAAGGGGGATCCAAATGGGAGAAAAGTCCAAACTGGGTTGGCTAATTGGGTTGGCAGAGCATGCCATATGGGCCGCTTCCTTGTATTTCCTATACCTGATGTGGCTTTCAATATCCAAAATCTTAGCTTCATCCCAGCCTAGCCTATGTCCCTCTTCATAGGCATGTTGAGCTAGTTTAGATTTTTCTAGAAGACCTTCTTTGAGGTTATGCCTATGTTCCCGGAGCCGCACGGCCAGAGGTCTGCCTGTTTCGCCAATGTAGCTTCTGCCACATTCACAAGGAATGCTATAGACGCACTGTGCCATCTGTTGCGGATCTCTTTTCGGTCTGGTTTTCATAAGAGAGTTCCTAAGAGTGTGTTTCGTACGGAAGATGGTCCTAATATTATATCAATTACCTATCCGTTTAAACTTTTCAGAAACACCCTTCGCATATGGAATATATACAGAACACAGAGTGTTTTCCTCTTTCTTCAGACGACTACTGCCCTTGGAATTAATGACCGAGTCAATGAAGCCTTTGGGATAACCGTTCAACTGAAGATTGTGTCTCAGGTTGTTACTTTTTTTGATCAAATCTTGTCGATCTTGGCATATGGTGGTGGCTCTTTCGTGGAGACTTTTAATCAAGCCTCTTTTTACAAGAGGCGGATGGTTAGATTTGAAGTTGAGGTATTGGCCAGTGTGGGTGGGTTTCCTGTAGACTTGTGTGACCAGTGCCATCTCTTCCCTGATGACCAGAACGTCCAGAAAAGAGATCGCATTGTCTGACTCAGTTCCCATAGTGAAGCAGATGGAAGGCCTTAAACTATTGAGGTGGTCGAAGAAATTCTGTAATCTCTCTGGACCATGAGGCCAGACTACAAAAGCGTCATCCACGTATCGCAGCCATAATGATGGTTTGTACGGTGCTGAGTCAAGAGCTAGTTTTTCAAACTGCTCCATGAAGATGTTGCTAACGATGGCCAAGAGAGAATTGCCCATAGCCATGTCACCTTTCTGTTGGAAGAACTTGTCGTCGACCTGAAAATAGGTGGTTCTCAAGCAGACTTCCAGCAGCTCCATGATGGCTTCAACCTGCAAGACAGACCGTTCCATCAGTGTGACATCTTCGTGGAGCTTGTTTTCGATGTCCACGACGATGTCACACTGACGGAACAATTTGTAATGTATATTTTTCTTATTAGCTCTCATGGACTTAGCCTGGTCTCAGGTGTTTATAATCTTTGTGTTTTGTGACATCGGTTGTCCAGTGATTGAGGCTAGCTCTTTCTAAGGGACCAAACAGAATAGGTGTTTTCCCTCACCTGAGGACGGAAACAGATCCAGTTTCCAAAATATGTTTTTCTTAGTTACCTTAAAACCAGGACGATGGATAAAGTCTGAAAACCAAATATCTCTATGATAGAAACTGTCTGCCTTCACAGAGAGGACCAGATGTCAGAGGCTTCCTGTTTGTGCAACACTTTGCTCTTGATGTGGCAAGTGTTTCTCTGTTCTAAACTAGGCTCTTACACTATGTATATTAAGCCACTTCGTCAATATCAGGCTTTCCAACCATATAACAATGCAATGTACCTTAATTGATAATTCAACAGCACGAGGATCTGGAGGATTCATGACTTGCTCTAAGAATGGTTTTGTTTTTCCTAGCTGCAGTATTTTGATCTGCAAGATAACCTCATCTAGACGGGTCCGCAGCATCTCAGGAAGAGGATAGTCTGCCAGAGTCATCTCTCTTGCTTTTGTATAAAGATGGTAACATTCCCCAGGCTGTACTCTGCACACAAAAAGATCAAAGCTATTGTTCTCTCTTAACCATCAATAGTACTGTTTCCCAAAGTGGGGTTGTGGGCTTCAAACAAGGCCTTGAAGCTTCCTTTTGGGGCCCACCAAAATTTCCAATTATTGTATATATAAACTGATAAGAAAAGGGAACAATAAATTACAAATATATAACACAATAGAAAAAGTACCTCACAGACACAATTAAGATGCAATAGTGATTACATTTCTTAAACTGCTGAATTACATTTTAAGTATTTTTTTAATTGGAAGGCTTCAAACGTTTTTATTCCCACCAGGGGCCTTCTCAGGTTAGAAGATTTTGGGAACCACTGATCCATATTATAAAATATAATAGCTCAGTGCTGAGATGTACAAAAGTGACCTCCAGGAGACAAACTACACCTAACAGACAATAATGAAGGCAAGATCTGTATGCCTTGGAGGGATTTTAATGCCTTTTGTAAGCAATCTTGACAAAGGAAATCACTCATCCTACAACCTAAGCAATAAAAAAAAAAACAGTCATTTGATTCATCATTCACTTACTTTACAACACTGTATCAACTGCTGAGCTTCAATAACTTCAAATGAGATATGACAAGGTTATTATAACTTGGGAATAACTAGTCCCAATGTACGCAAACATTATAGTTCTGGTATGCTCACTACCTATTGTTTAATCATCTACAAAACAGTACGGCTTCTTCATACAAACTGCCCATTACTGCTGATTTTAAATAAAACTGGCAAGTTGTGACAAATTTTGGTAAAACTTCCCAATAACAATTTTAATGAAAATCCATTCAGCAGTTCCACAATCGCTACATGCGATCAAAAGGTCAGACAGAAGTTTGAACTGAGAAACTGAAGCAACTACACCAGTTACCATACTGTGACACCGAGTTATCATAGTTGAATTTTCATAAGAAAACTTACTAAAAGTGTGTTTGGTTATGCATTCATAAATACCCACAGGAAGAAGGCCCCACAAAGTTATGCATATTAAAACAATACAAGAGAAATATGCTACCTGAAGAAAAAGTTCAAGACATTTAGACATAGTTAGAAATCAGTCCTCACAAACTGCTAAGATACTCAGCACAAGAAACTGGAGTCTCAGTAGGATCTGTGTTCACAGCCACAGACTAATTAACCTTTAACGTACAGACTTTTAAATAACCAGCAGCCCTCTGAGGCAGAATTTAAATGGCCCCAAGCCTTTAACTTTGCAGACTTTCAGAAAAAAACTACATATTTTCCATTCTATGCAACATAGAAATACAAACTAAAAACAATCTGAAAGACAATAAAATTTTCTACATATACACAAAAGAACAATTACAATAGAAGTATGTTTCCTTTCTGGCTCACTTGACCTTCCGATTGCTGCACACAATGCAATCTTTGTGTTTCTTTTTTTCATAGTGGTAGAGGAAGCGAGGCATTGTATTTAGTCTTTCCTCCCTCTCAGCTGACCCCGGATGTGCTCTCTTTCTTGGGATGTGCATATGCCTACTAGATTTCCTACAAAAGCACCTTGATACTTGACATGTGACATTTGTTTCACTCCCATGTGTGCCTTACAGTTGCTGTACAAAATGTATGAATTTACAATGCACACTTCCAGGCATCAGAAAAAGAGTTTTCTCCCCCACTTCAGATTTATGAATGAAAGCACATGTTGTCCAGTAATGATCACTGCGATCTATACCACCCATATGCTTTGTGTAGTCAAGTACACATTGGCTTTTGAATTTCTTTCTGCCGCCCCCCTTTCTGAATGGTCACTATACGAGTATTTTCCATTGATGTGTCCTGATATGTAGACATCATGAGAACCACCCTCTTGCCTTTCCAGCCCTTTAGCAGGACATTCCCTCTTCTGTAGGCAAAAGTGTCCCCACTCTTCATTCTCTTCATGGCCCCCTTCCTCAGTGGTTTTGGATTGCCAACTCTACCAGCAATAATATTGCCTGCTGTGTGGCATTTTCAATTGTCCAATTCCTGGGCCAACTGAACACTACTATAATATCTGTCAGTGAAAGGTTTTTCTGAGTATGGCAAGTTACACATTTCACCTGTAATTCTTCCGTAATATGGAATTATACTGTGAACATAACCAGTGTCACTCTCAGCTAATAAAAATAATATGATGCCTCAATTTGAAGGTTTTTTCGGATTATAAGTTTTGAAAATTATTTTGCCCTTGAACCGAACTGCTTATTCATGTATTGCAATGTTTTTACCTGGCAAAAAAATATTTCTGAAACTGTTTCTTTATATGTTCTATAATCCCGTGTACTTTCCTTGTTCTTTTTATGGCCTGATTGTTTTCTTCAGTGGTATAATTACCAACATGAATCATCCAAAATATCTGCTAAAAGTGAACTCTAGACATTAAATCAACAAAAAATGGTATCTGTGTTGCCCACTCATTAGACCAATAGTCTTTTATGTTGGGTAATGGCATCATGCCCTTATTTATAATTATACCTAAAAACGCATTCATTTCAGGAACTGACACATCAGACCAGCTACTTCAAATGAACCTCAGGCTAAGCTGAAGTTCTCAAATTTTGTGTCTCGCATACTTGTTTGTTTCTGTAACAATGTGATTCAAAAGCTTGTCATTGAAAAAATAAACTAAAATTATCCATGGGCACTGAATCTGGTAGAAGGTTAAATAAACTGTGGCCCTGCATTTTCAGTAAATGCGTATGCCTTGGGTTTTTGTCGCACATTGTCACTTCTTCCCGCTCATGAGTAGGCACAACACTTGTTCCACTCTTGCTCTCACTTTGACATTTCATTGCTCAATTCTTCACTTCCAGGTTCTCTTTCATTTTCCAATTCCATGTCATCATCAGAGTCAACATCAAGTTCTTCATTTAACAAAGCACTAATTGATTCTTCATTCTTGACACACACAGCATCATATTTTCATTCTTTCATGCTAGAAGGCAGATGCAAAGTCATGTTGCTAACACTGATACACAGTAATATATAAATGGCATTGGTTCCTCAAGTAGCTCAAATTATGACTTCCAGATGGCTGAAGAATGCAGATTCAAGATTGCAATGGTATAGTATACAGTGGCAAGTAGTGACATACGACCGACATATCATTGAACAAACGCGAAAGAAACTTTGCAATCATATATCAACATTCGTCCGTGGAAGCACTGTCTCAGTGTTGATTATATATCGACATATGACAGGAAAGAGTTAAGAGGCAAAGACCACAGTGGAGCCCTGTTCAGCAGAACATAAAATAACTGCCACAAAAGTAACACACTCATTAAGTTGCATTTCTGGATGTTCATAAACTTACCAGATGAAGAAAAAATTTGTTCTGGCCAAGATTTGGAAACCAGGTCACTTGAACTACAACAGGTACTGTAATGGTATATATACTCATTTGTTTCGAGGGAAATGCTGTGATCCTTGCTACAGACAACAAGGCATATGTGAGGAAAAAGGCTGCAGACTATATCATTACAACATTCTTCACTTATGTAGGGCACTCATTCTGTTTGAACTGTTACAGCAAAATTACCCAGAACAGAGAAGAATCTGATGATCCACAGAAAGATCCTACATTCAGTCATACCTGATACATTGTCCTTAAAGGTCTTTCATTCCTTGAAATGGGTGTTTCACCTATTCCAAACAAGAAGCAGCCAAAGGAAGCCTTCAATGTCCTTATGGTAAATAAATACTGACACCTGAAGATTTCTATGAATTTGCACAAGAAAACATTCACAGAAAAAAAAATTCTTATGTGACTGAGAGGGCCAGCACAGAAACTGAGTCAAAGGAATGCTTCAGTACTTGTGCAGAGATTCCAGGCTCTATGGAGAAAAAACTGCTGCTAGATATAATTAAATTACACCACAATGAGAGTTTTTTGAGTTTCTGGTTCAAGTACATTCTTTGACACATGCATCTAATGGTAGTATTCAGGGCCTACTTGTATTCCATACAATGACGTCACTGTGTCCAGGTATGTTGCATGCAAATATGGTGGTAAGGGGTGGATAAGTGTTGTGATGGAAAAAAGTGATGACAACATTGAATACTGTGTCAAATTCATGCATCCTGAAAGCTCATCAGCATCTTTCCACTGACCACAGAGGGATGATACTGCTGTGATGAAATGGAAAGAATACAGAGTGTAACACAACCACTGACAACAGGGACAGGATACTGATGTCGTCCACAAAAAGATATAGAACAGTAGAACCAAACTGTTTGAGGAAAATGAAGTAACTGGATATAAGGTCGGCACATTCACATGCTTCACATGGAAATGGAATGTTAACTGAAGCCATGCTTGTGAGTTTTATACCGTGATAATGTGAAATGTGACCAAATGTGCACCATTGTAGTCAAACAATCACAACTTCCTCATAGATTAAAAAAACAAATTCAAATTAACATCAGATGCAGGGGAGAATGTGAATGTTACATCCTCAAAATGTAGCTTGGTAATCAATTACACAACAAATATTATCTAGTTGGAAGTTGTACAATTTTTAGGAGTAATTTGGTCAAGTGTACTGTTTTACACTTTGAAAAACTCAAGCTATAATAAGTTGTATACATCATTTGATAGCTTCTCATGTGACTTCCATATGGTTTCAGTTTCATTCAGGTATCTCCATTAACACTGGAAATCAATGTTTTGTATTATCTAATGCTTCTTTGAGTCATGTGAAAACAGTCAGAATTAAACAAACTACAGCATTCTCTATCTTCAAAACCAATGNAAGAATACAGAGTGTAACACAACCACTGACAACAGGGACAGGATACTGATGTCGTCCACAAAAAGATATAGAACAGTAGAACCAAACTGTTTGAGGAAAATGAAGTAACTGGATATAAGGTCGGCACATTCACATGCTTCACATGGAAATGGAATGTTAACTGAAGCCATGCTTGTGAGTTTTATACCGTGATAATGTGAAATGTGACCAAATGTGCACCATTGTAGTCAAACAATCACAACTTCCTCATAGATTAAAAAAACAAATTCAAATTAACATCAGATGCAGGGGAGAATGTGAATGTTACATCCTCAAAATGTAGCTTGGTAATCAATTACACAACAAATATTATCTAGTTGGAAGTTGTACAATTTTTAGGAGTAATTTGGTCAAGTGTACTGTTTTACACTTTGAAAAACTCAAGCTATAATAAGTTGTATACATCATTTGATAGCTTCTCATGTGACTTCCATATGGTTTCAGTTTCATTCAGGTATCTCCATTAACACTGGAAATCAATGTTTTGTATTATCTAATGCTTCTTTGAGTCATGTGAAAACAGTCAGAATTAAACAAACTACAGCATTCTCTATCTTCAAAACCAATGAGTTGTAACCGATTACTAGTGGACTTGAATGTGTGAGGCCCTGGAGGGGAGGTGCCTACGTGACGATAGCACGGCATTATTTCGTATGTGCAGTTTTGTAGCTGGAGAGTGGACGGTGGATCCCCGGATTGATGTGGGGAATGATGTCATCTAGGGTGTGGTGCTGGGAAGGCCCTTAGGTCTGTTAGCGTCGCCAAGCCAGTGGTAGGCAAGACTTGATAAGATACACTCCTCGTGAGTGGAGGCGCTGGCTATTTCCTCATAGAATCGCCTTTGTAGGCGGGACAGCGCCAATGTAACTATTATAAATAGTGAGTGATGTATAATTGAAAATGACAGATTAGTGATTGTGACAAAGAATAAGTAAATTAAACCTAAGGTTGTAAAGCCAAGGGTTCATTGTGTTGAAGTTTCTTCANACATCATTTGATAGCTTCTCATGTGACTTCCATATGGTTTCAGTTTCATTCAGGTATCTCCATTAACACTGGAAATCAATGTTTTGTATTATCTAATGCTTCTTTGAGTCATGTGAAAACAGTCAGAATTACACAAACTTCAGCATTCTCTATCTTCAAAACCAATGAGTTGTAACCGATTACTAGTGGACTTGAATGTGTGAGGCCCTGGAGGGGAGGTGCCTACGTGACGATAGCACGGCATTATTTCGTATGTGCAGTTTTGTAGCTGGAGAGTGGACGGTGGATCCCCGGATTGATGTGGGGAATGATGTCATCTAGGGTGTGGTGCTGGGAAGGCCCTTAGGTCTGTTAGCGTCGCCAAGCCAGTGGTAGGCAAGACTTGATAAGATACACTCCTCGTGAGTGGAGGCGCTGGCTATTTCCTCATAGAATCGCCTTTGTAGGCGGGACAGCGCCAATGTAACTATTATAAATAGTGAGTGATGTATAATTGAAAATGACAGATTAGTGATTGTGACAAAGAATAAGTAAATTAAACCTAAGGTTGTAAAGCCAAGGGTTCATTGTGTTGAAGTTTCTTCAAAGAAAGACCTGTTATCGACCTGAGAAAGAGATCCATGCCTACCATTATCCTAAATCCAACCTGGTTACTTCTGAACCCAAATTGCAAGGAAGGGTAAAAGTGGACGGAGCGGCAAGCAGGAGTAGCCGTAGCAACTACGAGGAGGAAAGGAGCGGCCGGAGCAATGACAAGCAAACAAAGAGAAGAGGGACGGTTGTAGAGTTATACAACAAAATGCTTTGTAATTTTTTTATGCCATACTAACCTATGGGTACATCAAGTTTCATTCAAATAAAATATCAACTGCCACAGGTTTTTAGCAAAATCTGTTGATTTGACATGGAACACCTAACTTCAATTAAGAAATTAAAGTTTATGAATGTAACTGGAGGGATCTAGGACTAAGGATCGACTGTCCATAAATACTGCCACAATAAATGCACATTTTCTTAATAGCTGTGGCCACCATACATACTGGCAAGTGTAAAGAGTAGATTTCATAATATATTTGGTTGTTCTCTGGTGGGTCCATGGTATGAAACTCACAGGGAATGGTTTATATATATATAAAATTACATAATTGTAAACAACCATGACAAAGGAAAAAAAAATTATACAGTCCAAAACAAACATTACATAAAACAATGGGCCAGCACAGGGAACCCATTACTAAGGTGCCTCAACATGTTATTGAATGATGCATTGACGCTGTCTGACACTTAGCAAACTAGTCAGTAACTATGCCTTCTGCGAATGCAGCACATAACACCACACCGTCATCTGTGAGATTCATGTCCTAACGGAGCACAAACATGTCAAACTAATTCTTCACGTACAATATTGTAACGTGTTTCGTTACCGAAGACGCCGTAGAGATGGTTAATTGGTTTATTTAACAATCTACAAGTAATGGCTACAATTAATTATCTCACAGTTGCGGGGTTTCACACTTTATAACCCTAATCGCAGTAATCTGTTAACACTGTTGCGGGGTTTCACGATTTATAACCCTATGCGCAAATCAGTTCACTCTGTCTTCAGTAGTCTACACGTTTACAGTAGGGGAGCTGTGTATCACTGTATCACACGCTCCCGATTACACAATCACACACACGTCCGGATCTTCTTTCCGCGACGGCTGCTATACTCCAACTTGTAGTCGGCTGACTGTTACTTTACAACTCGGCGGATGTCACAGTACAACTGTGTTAGGCAGCTGCTACAGTAGAACTCTCTAGGCGGCTGTTACTTTACAACCTGGTGGCTGTCACAGTACAACTGACTCGGCGATGGCCAGGTTACGACTCTGCGGTAGCCACACTAGAACTGACTGGTACCAGCTGTGCAGCTCACTTATATAGCTGCAGTGCTTGCCGGTTGCGTAATGAGTGCCACGTCACAGTAGGAAGTTGATTACGG
>NW_019723911.1:600199-601870 GCF_002891405.2 Cryptotermes secundus | reverse complement strand
GCGTGACGTCACTGCAGAGGGGAGTGGCGGGGCAGGAACTCGCCTATTACCGTAGTAACGCGAGCGTTACGTTACCGCCACGTACCGCTGGGGAGGTAGGGGTGATCCATAGCTCAACATGTCACAATATTTTGGGCTTCTGTTTAAGTATGTCATTCACCACTAATTTTCCTGTCACATTCATAAAAAAGAAGTTCACTGTATGGCAACTAACAGTCCAAGTACCATACTGTTTGCAGTAACCATACTATACAGTAAAAGTAAGTCAAGTAAAGCAAAGTAAAGGTATCCCTGTAACAGGTTGTGAAGGACCACAGGATTGTGAGACGTTGAGGGTCCCACATTATTTAGACAATCGGCTCAAAGATGGCGATAGGGTTGTCAGCCTTACATGCCGGCCATGCTTTACTCCCCAGGAAAATTATTTAATTAATTCCTGGTACTCATTTCTGTTAGAGGCTGGGTCGACCCCAGGGCCATAGTGCGGCTGGAAGGATTAGGTCAATTGAAAAAATCCAATGACATCATCGGGACTTCAACCTGCGACCTTCCAGCTTGTAGCATAGTGCCTCAACCAACTATGCTACCGCGTGCCCCTATCCCTTCAGAAGGCAATTAAGAAACATTTTCAGTTGTAAATTTAAATTACATTGGACTAGTGTGATTTTAGTAAACATGACAGTTCTAGATGTATAAAACTCACTTTGTTATAATTATAAATAACAGACTATGGAATAAAGTAACTACTTAATCAGTTTCTAACCTGCCTGCTCGTCCACGTCTCTGTCTTGCATTGGCTAAGCTCACCCACTCTGCTCTTAGTGTTGAGATGTTACTGTTCACATCAAAATTCTTTAACTTAATTTTACCACAATCTATCACATACACAACATCATCAATTGTGATGGATGTTTCAGCTATGTTGGTAGCAATGACAATCTTCCGAACACCTAAAAGTAAACAACTTCTATTAATGAAAATGCAGTCTAGACATTAGAGGTAATATTTCCACAAGGTTAAAACAGTGTTGTGCATACAATATGCCGATGACATACTTATTATTGCAAGAACCAAACAAACATTGATTACCACCTCTGAAGAGCTTAAAAAAGCCTCGCAAAAGTATGGGCTGTTAGCCAACGAACAAAAAACTAAATTCCTACACTGTTCTGACAAACCTCAAATAATTCAAGATCTCAGATGCAGTGACATAAACATAGAACAAGTCTCTCATTATAAATATTTAGGGTCTATAGTTAATTCAGATAACACAACTGAACAAGAGATTAAAGATAGGTTAGAAACTGGAAATAAATCATATGCTGCACATTTAACACTGTTTAAAAGTAGACTTATTTCTAAAACAGCTAAATTAAGATTATACCAGATGGTAATTTGACCAACAGTAACCTATGCCTGTGAAACCTGGACACTTAAAGAAGCAATTAAACATAGACTTTTAGTCTATGAAAGGAAAATTCTGAGAAAGGTCTTCGGGTCATCAAGAAGTAGTGATGGCTCCTGGAGAATTAAAACAAATGATAAACTAGATAATTAATAAAAGGAAGGAACAAAGTTAACTTCATCAGAGCCCAAAGAATAAGTTGGCTTGGACACATCTCAAGGATGGAGTCTGGACAAACAGTTAAGAGAATGTATGACTGGCAGCCA
>NW_019723911.1:597262-600150 GCF_002891405.2 Cryptotermes secundus | reverse complement strand
GAGGACACAATCTGGTTAGCAGTTAGTTGAGAGCAGTGGCATGCCGTGCATGGAAGCAAGGGAAGCATTGATTCCATAGTTAAGAAACGAAAAGAAAAGAAGCCATATATAAATAATTCAATTTGAATAATAAGGATGTAAATATTGTCATTTAGTGCATGTTCACACTCATGGCCACATGCCTCCTCCTCATCCCTTCCCTTGCCTGGTGGGACGGACCTTCATTAATCTTCGTAATAATTCGTCACCAAGGGAAGCAAATTTCGGTTTGCTGGCTACACAAGCAAAGGAATGAGTTGTTTAGATGGTTATGTGAAAATTAACTGTTTATGTGTGATTTCAGTCTTGTTGGTTGTTATAGGTAACATTAAGTTTTATTAAAATATTGTAAGTGCATATTCATATAGCGTAAGATTGTATTTGTGATCGTATTTTGACGTATCAGAAAGAAGCCATCCGCGTTTAAGGGCAGCAAGTCTGTTATTGCAGTAAGAGGGACAGGATCGTGAACAGACTACACACACAGGTCACAGCTAAAATGAATGCTGGCAGACAATGCAACTGCGACTGTGCAATCGAAAGCCTTTTAAAATGGGTGTTTAACAGCAGTGACTTTTCCGAAAAGAAAATAATTATAGAAAGAGGACGACCAACATGAGAGTTGACAGAACTTAAAGCACAAACCAAATTATGTGTGAGGAAATTTAATTTGGAACAGTATTCTAAAACATGGTGGCTATCCGGTTGCCGTAATATAGGAAAATTGTTTTGTTGGCCATGCCTATTGTTTCTCAATGAAAAAAAATGTATGGAACAAGACTGGATTTGGTGATATCAGCAACCTTCATGAAGCACTGAAACGAAATGAGAACTCTCAGACTCACATTATATCAACAGCGCAACTTATGTTCGGGAAATCTCGAACTGACTGCCAACTTGATGATACTATAGCAGAATGAAAACGTGAAAGAAAATATAGAAATAATGAAACGCTTGATTGATATTATCTGCCATTTAGGAAAGTGGCAACTCTCTGTGGTCATGACGAAAGTGTGGATTCTATTGACCGAGGTAATTATGTGGAATTAGTTCACTTGTTGAAGAAATATGATCATAAACTCAATGTTCACCTAGAGAACACTACAATATTTACAGGTTTGTCAAACAGAACACAAAACGACCTTACTGACTCAATAAGTGACGTAAATTTTGGTGAGTTGATTGCTATCAGTTTGTTTATTAGATACCACTGCTTCCCTCACCAAAAATAGTACCCCACGCCACCGGTTGAGAGTTAGTTGCAATGATAAGTAGTAACAGCCAGCCAATGAGTAGAGAGTGATGACTACCAGCAATTCCATGACTTGCAGTATGATTTAGTTGCAAGACAACCACAAGCCAGTAAGAACATAAGTACTAAAGTTGAAGAATCTACAGATATTGGCTTTTCAGACTTTATCCATCCTCCTGGTTTTTAAGATAAATAAGAAAAACACGGACCAGGTCCATGACTCCACGTCATGGAATAGAAAGAAGAACTAGTAAAAAAAAACTAATAGTGTCTAACTAGCTTCAACAATGGAGTAAATCACGTCTATCTAATTTAGAACCTAACAGAAATCAATAAAAACATATATCACGTCATACAAATCTTCTATGTGAATTGGTGACTTCATTGCTGATAATGGGGATCCAAATGGGAGAAAAGTCCAAACTGGGTTGGCATTCTAATGGTTTGGAGCCATAACCTAGCAACAGTTAGTGTAACACTGAGAAGACTTAGTGTCTGTTGTAGTGATCTGCAATGTGTGTAAATTAGTGAGACTTATAATCATTTGTAATGGCATATGGTCACTGGTCAGTGAATATTTTTATAGCATTCCAATTATTTTTTTCTTTTAAAAATGTTAAATATACTAAATGCTAATCACTTTCACTCATGAAGCTGGGCCTTTCTTGAGAAGCTGCCAATTGTGCAGCTACTTAAGAACTTCCTAGCATTTTATGGAACCTGAAGGTTTATTACCCTTCACTGGTCCCTATCCTGAGCCAGATCAATCCAATCCATATCATTCCATCCTGTCTCTCTAAGATCCATTTTAATATTGTCCACAAACTTACGCCTTGGTCTTCCCAGTAGTCTCCTCCCATCTGGCTTTCCCACCAATATCCTCAACACCATATTCTGAAACACCCTCAGTCTGTGTTCCTCCATTAATGTCAGAGACCAAGTTTCACACCCATACAGAACCACAGGCAAAACTTAGTTCTGTATGTTATAATTTTTATGTTTTCGGACAGCAGATGAGAAGGCAAAAGGTTCGGGACTGAATGGTAGCAAGCATTACCCGAGTTCAATCTCCCCTTAATTTCCTTCTGAATCAGGTTTTGATTTGTTATAGTTGTTCCCAAATATCTGAACTGTACCACATTTTCAAAACATCTGTTACCTATCTTAATGTCCTGGTTTTGTCATGCATTTTGGTGACAAGACAGCAACATATACTTAGTTTTCTCAGTGTTTACTTCTAGACCAACCTCTTTACTTGTACCAATTAAAGTTTGTGTGTTTTTCTTTATGGTATCTACATTATAACCCAGCAGATTCACATCATCGGCATACGCCAACAGCTGATGTGTTCCATTTAATTTCAGTCCCACCTGGTTTCCTTGGACCTTCCTAATGGCATATTCTAAAGCAAAGTTGAAAAGAAGTGGCGATAAATCATCTCCTTGTTTTAGACCATTCTGGATAGGAAATGTATCAGACAAATGTTTACCTACATGGACTTTACTATACATTTCGTTTAAACACATTTTAATCAACCTAACCAGTTTCATGGGTATCCCAAACTCTATTAGAATATTGTACAATACATCCCTTCTAA